>NC_092127.1:40234281-40537311 GCF_043159975.1 Macaca nemestrina | reverse complement strand
GGTTGCAATACTAGTCTCTGATAAAACAGACTTTAAACCATCAAAGATCAAAAGAGACAAAGAAGGCCATTACATAATGGTAGAGGGATCAATTCAACAGGAAGAGCTAACTATCCTAAATATATATGCACCCAATAAAGGAGCACCCAGATTCATAAAGCAAGTCCTTAGAGACTTACAAAGAGACTTAGACTCCCATACAATAATAATGGGAGACTTCAACACTCCACTGTCAACATTAGACAGATCAACGAGACAGAAAGTTAACAAGGATATCCAGGAATTGAACTCATCTCTGCAGCAAGCAGACCTAATAGACATCTATAGAACTCTCCACCCCAAATCAACAGAATATACATTCTTCTCAGCACCACATCGTACTTACTCCAAAATTGACCACGTAATTGAAAGTAAAGCACTCCTCAGCAAATGTACAAGAACAGAAATTATAACAAACTGTCTCTCAGACCACAGTGCAATCAAACTAGAACTCAGGACTAAGAAACTCAATCAAAACCGCTCAACTACATGGAAACTGAACAACCTGCTCCTGAATGACTACTGGGTACATAACAAAATGAAGGCAGAAAGAAAGATGTTCTTTGAAACCAATGAGAACAAAGATACAACATACCAGAATCTCTGGGACACATTTAAAGCAGTGTGTAGAGGGAAATTTATAGCACTAAATGCCCACAAGAGAAAGCAGGAAAGATCTAAAATTGACACTCTAACATCGCAATTAAAAGAACTAGAGAAGCAAGAGCAAACACATTCGAAAGCTAGCAGAAGGCAAGAAATAACTAAGATCAGAGCAGAACTGAAGGAGATAGAGACACAAAAAACCCTCCAAAAAATCAATGAATCCAGGAGTTGGTTTTTTGAAAAGATCAACAAAATTGACAGACCACTAGCCAGACTAATAAAGAAGAAAAGAGAGAAGAATCAAATCGACACAATTAAAAATGATAAAGGGGATATCACCACCGACCCCACAGAAATACAAACTACCATCAGAGAATACTATAAACACCTCTACGCAAATAAACTGGAAAATCTAGAAGAAATGGATAATTTCCTGGACACTTACACTCTCCCAAGACTAAACCAGGAAGAAGTTGAATCCCTGAATAGACCAATAGCAGGCTCTGAAATTGAGGCAATAATTAATAGCCTACCAACCAAAAAAAGTCCAGGACCAGATGGATTCACAGCTGAATTCTACCAGAGGTACAAGGAGGAGTTGGTACCATTCCTTCTGAAACTATTCCAATCAATAGAAAAAGAGGGAATCCTCCCTAACTCATTTTATGAGGCCAACATCATCCTGATACCAAAGCCTGGCAGAGACACAACAAAAAAAGAGAATTTTAGACCAATATCCCTGATGAACATCGATGCAAAAATCCTCAATAAAATACTGGCAAACCGGATTCAGCAACACATCAAAAAGCTTATCCACCATGATCAAGTGGGCTTCATCCCTGGGATGCAAGGCTGGTTCAACATTCGCAAATCAATAAACATAATCCAGCATATAAACAGAACCAAAGACAAGAACCACATGATTATCTCAATAGATGCAGAAAAGGCTTTTGACAAAATTCAACAGCCCTTCATGCTAAAAACGCTCAATAAATTCGGTATTGATGGAACGTACCTCAAAATAATAAGAGCTATTTATGACAAACCCACAGCCAATATCATACTGAATGGGCAAAAACTGGAAAAATTCCCTTTGAAAACTGGCACAAGACAGGGATGCCCTCTCTCACCACTCCTATTCAACATAGTGTTGGAAGTTCTGGCTAGGGCAATCAGGCAAGAGAAAGAAATCAAGGGTATTCAGTTAGGAAAAGAAGAAATCCATTGCATTCTTTAGGAATGCTTAAGTGAGATCTTCAGGTCTTTCCAGGGTCTTGGCATCAACTAGCAACCAGGAGCTGCATTAATTTGATACAGTTCCAACCCCCCGCTGACCTCCTAATTTACCTAGACTCTTGCTACAATGATGTGTTCCTTGGCCTTTCTGAATTCGATTTGCCTTACTGCAACAAATTGAGACAGCCTATGTCAAAGAAATTTCTCCAGGTCTAGACTCTAGAATGATATACAATCCACACAACTCAGAACCCCAAAGACAGGCACTTGGCATGGTTAGAAAGAACAAGAGGCAGCTGAATCTTTTTCTGAATTAAGTGAGAGGACTGTTGTAATGCATATCATTGACAAGGGCCATTTCTCTGGCCCTTCTTTACAGTCAGCAAAATGGCACGTCTCTCCAGATTTTTCTTTACACAGCTCCTTTTCCCTGTGAGAATGGGAAACTTCCTATTTCAGGTTCACAAAGGGAAAGTTAACAATTATTTTGACGTATGAGGAACTTGCCTTCAAGCCAGTAAAAATATAAATACTGGTGATGCTGAAAGTATTGACTGATTATTATGATTTTTTTGGCTGGGCATTGTCATAAATTATTTAGGATATTTTTTCTTTTAATGCTTACCACAAACTTATGCAGTAAAAACCATTCAAAACTTGTTAAAAATGAGGAGTAGAAAAGCTAAGTCCTCTTCCTAGACACACAGTGGCAAACACTGACCCAGCATTTAAACCCATGGGTTTCCGACTCCTAGTCTCATGCTGTTAATCACAAGAAGAGGATAAAACAGATCCTCTGCCTATTTTGATTCCTCAATATTCAAACACTTAGGTTAAAAATGTCATAGTTGTTCGCTATTTTCCCTAATAGCTGGAGCTTCTAGAGTCTGTAGTGTAAGTCTTTTTATGACAAGCAAGTTGAAGTGTTAGCTTCTTTCTCACCTTAGCGCTATTAGACAGAAATGTCCTGAAAAATTCTATGTGTGATAGAAATCTGAGCATATGCTTCCTTAGGCCCTGCACACCTTCTCTGATGTTAACTTCCCCGACTGCAACTGCCCATTCATCAGCCCTCCCAGGCCATGTTCGTCTTTGAATCTCTCATGTTGCTTTGTTAAAAGTATACTTTCATAAATATTTGTTAAAGTAGTAAATTCCTATTTCTTTAAGTGCTAGTATGGTTGAAAATATATAGGAAGAACATCAAGTATTAATGTCTTTTGAAAAGTCAACACGATGTGTGCTTTTGTTTACATTCAGAGTATTTTTTGTTTTTATTTCCTATTACATATATAATGCATGATCATTGTAGAAAATTATAGAAAGCATTGTAGAAAGTATTGTTTTGTGTATATATATATGCACATATAAAATGGGCTTATGCTGGCACTGTTTTTAACTTTCAAATTTATCATTTGCTTTCTTATCAGCTATCAATCAACTTAAAAAGTTAAGAAAAACCTTCCTAAACAATATCTAATATTAAGTGACTAGTCTGTGTGCTTTTCATAGTCTATTTTTACTGTGGTTTTGTAGAAACATGTGAAAACATGTCTCAGTCTCCCTATGAAATAGTTTAATGGATTTTATTAATGTGCCAGTAAAATATTTTTGTCCCCAAAATCAACAAGGTAGCTCAAAAGTAAAACTCTTTCTTTCATGTGATATGATCTACACTGTAGGTTTATGCAAAAAAGAAAAAAAATCTACTGGTAAACAGCCAAGAAAACAAGGTCCCTTTATTATGAATGCAGGCAACACTAAGAAAAATAATTAAGCAATCATTTAAAAACCCATAAACACAGAACACACACACACACACACAGAGTTTCATTAACTTTAAACCACAAGAAATTAATTACAGATTCACTGCTAATGAACATATGGGATAAGTGCTGACACTCAACTGGTTTCAGTTCAGTGATCGCAGAAACAAAGCAATGTTCACAGACGGATGGTGGGGGGAAACGTTAGTGAGTGGGGGCCAGGAAGCAAGATTCCTTCATAACTATGGAAAACAGTTCCAAAATATTCAGACAGAGAGAAAAGGGCTCCAAAATCCATCCCATTCTGAGTATGAACAGACCTTCTCCATCACCGCCACCTGCTGTCTCTACCTCTAGAAGAAGCTGTAATGTCTGAGGAAGGAGGAGGTTGAGCAGAGGGGAGAGAGTAGGCAGAGAGGCATTGGCAAAGAACTATGGCTCCAGAGCAAAGACAAACCCACCTCGACCCCCACCCAAAAAATAAAAAGAAAATAGAAAAAGAAAAGAAAAGAAGAAACGTCATTTCTAAAGAAAAGTGTCATAGACCTGAAACAGATAGCTATCTGTACAAAGGGTTCATGTGTTATATCAGAGGGTAAGTCACTGAGCAATTGCAGAGAAATTAAGATGTTCATCCTGTATGTCCTTTTCTATTTAAATATGCTGACAATTTAAAACACCCTTATTGAAGATGCAGATCATGAAGACACTCACCTTTTCACATGCTGAGCTACAATGTCAAACTCTAAAGAAATCATTGCAGCAGGATCAACATCACTTTCTCTTCAAAATTCTTACCTCACTGCAAGCTGAAGACAGCTATGTTGGGCTTCATATTTATTAACAAGATGTAAAAGCAAGTAATTCTACCCGGTGTCATAAAATAGTGAATGCTGCCTCCCATATTACTTAGGATAAACAAATTCCTCTCCTATTTCTATTCATGTCCAGAATAATCAGTTCATTATTCATCATCTGGGATGTATGCGTTATTCATGATTAAATATTTATCAATTCATATTGGTGGTTCTTCCTATGGAATCACTCTCCTATTCTTCTTACTCATCTGTGTTTATATCCAGTGAAAATATGTCTTCATTTGTCTATGAACTGGAACAATTCTAAACACTTTGTGTCTACCTATAGTATCTACTTCTTAGTTGAAGTAACTTAAAAAAAAATTCTCTAGGCCATGCACGGTGGCTCACACCTGTAATCCCAGCACTTTGGGAGGCTGAGGCAGGTGGATCATTTGAGGTCAGGAGTTCGAGGCCAGCCTGGCCAACATGGTAAAACTGCATCTCTACTAAAAATACTAAAAAATTAGCTGGGCATGGAGGTGGGAGCCTGTAATCCCAACTATTTGCAAGGCTGAGGCAGGAGCATCGTTTGCACGCAGGAGGAGGAGATTGCAGTGAGCCAAGATCCTGCCACTGCACTCCAGCCTGGGCGACAGAGCGAGACTCTGTTTCAAAATAAATAAATAAAATACATAATAATAAAATACAAATTTTAAAAATTCTCTAGATTTTTCTTTTGGAATTATGTCTTTTTTATATTCTTCTCCTTAGTTCTAAAATCATTTTCCATCAGTTTACACGATTTCTAACTCTATGTTGATAGAGATTTTCAGTTTAACATAGATGCTAATAAATTAATTTAGCTTCTGGTATGATTTTCATTTTTCTGTCTGTCAGAAATTTACCATCTTGAAAAACAAATCACTAGCTCTCAGTTATAAGCAAAGTTATGTAATAATACTAATTAGAGAGTGTAAATGATCAGTTCGTCATTTTATCGTATTTTACATAAAAGCATGCCTAGAAAACCATAATTTAAATAATGTAAATGGACTTGAGAAAGCATGATGTATTATAGACTGTAATTTGATTGCATTTGCAAACTTAATAAAAGTTTTAACATATCAACAATTTTAAATCTTTTTTTAAAAAAATTACATTTTAATTGACAAATAATAATTGTATATTTTTATGTATTATGATGTAGTGTTTTGATACAGGTATATGTTGTGGAATGATACAATCAGGGTCATTAACATGACCCTCACCTCTCACACTTATTTCTTTGTGATGAGAACATTTAAAATTTACCGTTCCAGCAATTTTGAAATATGCAACACATTTTTATTAACTATAGTGCCCCATGCTGTGCAATAGATCACTAGAAATATTCCTCCTAACTGAAACATGAAACTTTTGTTTATTCTTGGTGTATAAAAGAAAGAGAGCTCAAGCTAAGGCATTTCCCAAGGAAATTTTCCAGTGTCTCAAAGAGTATATAATTATACAGGTCACTATTGTGCTAAATAGGTACACCTTTTAAAAACTGCAATTACTATTCTGATTGAAGGGGTGTTTGATCATTACTCTGCTGATGCTGAAAAAGTATAGTATGACGGTTAACGGTACAGCCTTTAAAGTTGAAATGCTTACATTCAATTTCCAAATTTTTCATTTGCCAGCTAAGTAACTGTGCCTGTTTTCTTTTATGTAAAATGGTGAAAAACTAGTTATTTGGAGAATATATTATTTTCAAGATTAAAAGATATGGCATGATTTGCATAAAGTTTTCAGAGCCTGTAATGTGATAAGTACTCAATGAATGCTGGTTTCCTTGCATTGATAAATGATGGTGGGGGTGGGGGACTGTCCAGGGAGGAAAATTGAATCTTATGGCCCTTATAATAAGGACGCTGTGGTTTCCCTAGTATATCCATAGTTTATGAATATTTTGTCACCAGGTTCTTCGTGTATATTAGAGGGGCACGGGGTTGAAGAGAACTCCTGTTCTTTCGCGTGAATTAAAGGGAAGGGAATATCAAAATTGGGCTACTTTTCGGTATAAAGATTTGTTTACACAAGTTATCTAATCCAGGGCCCTTGTAACCATTAAAGAAGAAAAAGTCCAATGATTTGATTATTTGCTTTGTTTTTCTTTATATCTCTGTATTATATTAATAGTTTTCTTTAAAATTCATCATGCACAATAAAAATGTATCGACTTTCTCCTTTAGCTTCGGAGGCCCCACACTTTCCTGGTTTCTTCTTCCACCTCTCTGAATGTTTCTTCCATCTCCTATATAATGTCTTGAAGTGAATTATTGGAATTTCATATTGCTTCATCATCCATTTCAATATAAGCTTAACTTTCTTTTAACAGAAGCAGAGCTCAGCCACCATTGACACAATTTCCAGTTCTCTACTTCCTTCCAGTTCCTCAAAATGGTAGACCTAGACATCTGCCTTAAAACAACCATCTTCTGGTGACCACCTTCCTTTGGGACGGCTAGATACAACCTACTTGACTCACCCCATGGAGCCCTGCATACTGCATGGACTGTGCAGATATGCCACAGTGACCACCTCTCAGTCACAGTGTGACTCCACAGAACTCGCTTCTGTGTACTCTAAACCCACCAAGCAGAACTCCCTGAGAGAATACTGCTTGGATAATGCCTTGGACCTCAGTGAATGCCATGGTCCCTAGGTCTTCTTATCTCTCTTGCTCCCCACCTCCTGGTTGAGTGTCCATGCCCCTTCCAATTGGCTTTGTAAAGAGTGCTGCCCTTGTCTGTCTGGGATCTGTGAGTGAAAAAATGATTCTGTTATTTCATGTGTTTTGTTGAGTTGCCTCTTCTGGGTCTCATGTGACCAATATACCCAAACCTAACTTCTTTCCCAGTTAGGGCTCTCATAGAGAGTGGCTACATTATTAGAAATAAAACAGCGATGAGACAAGAGCAGCAAGGGCATTTGCCAGCATAAACAATTTTCTGTGAGAGGGCCACCTGGTCATGGGTTGGACACTTAGGCAGTGGAATGTCTAACAAGATTAAAAAAAAAAAAAAAAAAGGATCCCATGAGAGGCACATTGTAAACATCCGTGATTGAATCTTTTGATTACTAGTCAGGACAGAGCTAGAGCTTATGGCCACTCTCATGAGGAAGAACTCAGGACCAACTTACAGAAAACAGAGCAAGTCCTCTTCCTATCACCGCACTCAATCTTTTTTCTTCTTTAAATCTTCTTTTTGAAAAATATATGCTCCCTTAGTTTCATCTACCATTTAAAATTCAGATTTCCTAATGTTACAGATCAAGCTACCTTCTTGAAATCCCTGGATGTCTCACTGAGAGTTTAAAATCTACACAACTAAAATGAAATTTTACTTTCACATCCCAAATATTTTTATTCTCTTAAATTCCCTCTCTGAGGGACAGCCTGAAATCTACTCATTAGTCCAAACAAGAAACCTAGGAGTTATCCTGCTTTTCTATCACTCCCTGACTTCCATCATCTCATTTTCAATTAAGTTCTACAAATGTCTTTACACTCTCTCTCAGTCTTTCAGTCTTCAGGCTCCTAATCCAACATTTCATCATTTCTTCTTCAAATCACCACACTAACGCGCCAATCCTCACTGGGTGTTCCTCTTTCCATATTGTTTTTCATTCCATATTCTGAGATATGGCTTTCCTTTCCTGCTTAAAATATGTTTATTCATACATTTCATCAGCAAGTATATATTCAGCATCTACAGTTCTAGGGGGCCAGGACACTATGATGACCAGGTTCTTTGCTTGATGCTGTTTACAGATCATTTTAAATATACATATATATACACACACATATATATACACACACACATATATATAAACATAAACACTTATATGTGTGTTTGTTTGTGTGTGTGTATGTGTATTAGACCTTAAAGAGCATCCAAGCTACCAAAGATTTCCATTTCACTTTGGAAATGTATTAAAAGTATTCTTCTCTCACTTGTATATTCATTTATTCATCCATCCATTCACTGACTTTTCTTTAGTGTCTCTTTAATGTTTTCTTGATAAAGTTCAAACTCATTAGTATTACATACAAGTGCCTTTGTGATCTTATCTCTGCCTCTCTCACTAGCTATATTTTCTGCTACTCTTCCATATATCTTCTACATTCCAATAACAAGTTTTGTGTGCCCTTATAATCTTATCTCCTGCCTGAAAATTGATATTTCTATCTCTTCTAAGAAGAATATCCTTTCTGCCTCATTCATGGAAACTGAAACTCACATATTCGGAATAACTTGTCTTGACCCACCTACCTTTCAGGTTGTTAGAGACCCCTCATCATACATAAATCTCTCTCTCTAGCTGTCCTATTGTATGATAATTGTTTATTTTTTAATCTCCACTGTGAAATTTCTAATGCATCCCCATCATGTTTACTTTCTTATACAATGACTGTCACATAGTAGCAATTTATAAATGTCTTTTGAATGAATAAATGACAGAATGAATGAATAAATTATCCCATTTGGGTCAGATGCTGCAGAAATATTCTGGGCTTTGTTGAACAGAATGTTTTAATTTCTTCTTTTCTTCTGAAGAGTCCTGGAATGGTGGCCTAAAACTACTATGAAAGATTTCCTAAATTAGTTTTAATTTAGTAGCAAAGTCAACTAAATTCCAACAAAATTACCATCTTTAGAGGTACCTAAAAATCTATTTAGCAACAAAAATACCAAAAGCAGTAGGGGATGGTTGATCAAACTTTTCTTCTTAGACCTGATGAGCACAGCTTTTTTTTGTTGAAAATGATGAGGCCCACACATTTTCAAATCTGTTCAGTTCACTGAAAGGGTAGTGTGCCTCAAGATCTTCATTCTTGAAATTCACCTTCACCTCATCTGCCCGCACAACACTCAGGAGTTCTGAGAACAGATAAAATTTCTGAAGTTCTTTGTGTCTGTTGTCTCCCACTTTTTTCTTAAAGACAGGAGTATACTGAAAGTGCCAAACACTGAAAACTGGTATAGCTGTTGAGGCTAATCTCATCTATTCAAACAACGTGAAAACAGTCAGTGGATCTGCAAGTGATATAACAGTAGCCCCTGCCTGTATTAGAGTCTTGGGTCACATTATAGCAATCTTCAGCTTTGCAAATTTCCCAGGGCTCTTTTAACAAATAAAATGCTCCTCAAAATCTGACTAAAAATTATATTTTTTCATTGAATTCTTCATAGAAGGATCATTTAGTGATACTGGCTTCGAGAAGACTGAGTCTTTGCAAATTACAGATAATGCTCAGCACAGTGCGTGTAGAATTAAATGTGTAGCTGTGAGGCCATAAATATATAAATTCTAGAATGAAAAGTATTACCTCATGCAGGAAATGGGAGATTTTACATATGCATACATATATAATTCTATGTATGAAATATTATATGTGTGTCTCTTCTTAAAGCCAGACAACTAAATAGCATAAATAATGTAAGGATTAAAATTCAGTTTGACATTACACAATTATTGAATGTTCTGAAATCTTCCAAAGCTAAAGGGAAGTTAAATTTCCATTAGTAAGACTATTCTATAATACTGCATTGTTCATTAATTGTTGCTTGAAGATTGAGTATGAAGTAATGGATTCTATGGCACTTACATAATATTTTATATTTGCAAAGTGCTTTGCAATTGTGTGCCAGTTAAATGTTAACCGGCCTTATATCCATTATGGATGAGAATAAGAAATGCCTATATGTAGAAGGACAGATTGTTGGAACTTCTTTAAATGAGACAAGAAACCTTTTCATTAACTACATATGTCCTGTAAATTATTGACCTGTCTACATCTTCCATTTTATCAACAGTCTTTGAAGTTGAAAGTTTAAAACACTAGCCATTCCTCAATTTTCATTCAGATCTTGGCACAAAACTGCACTGATTCCAATAATCACATATTTTTTTTCTAATCAGTATTCATCCCAATTTGTCAATTTACCATGTATTATCATCCACGTTAGCACTAGCATCCTCTTCTTCAACTCTACACTATAGAAAATCTTTTTCAGTTGGAAGGAATTTTAAAATTTAACTTTCTTTTTTTACCGATTTTTTTTTTTTACTGTATTTTTTGCAAAAGGCTTTAAAAGTCTTTCAGGCCCTTGTTTATTATTTAAATTTGTCTGCGATTCAATAGGATTAATCAATATTTTAACATATATATATCCCTTCTCAATTATTTCCTATTACATTATACTTATCAACATAGGATCTTTGCATAAATAATGTGTTTATTATTCTACATAATTTTCTTTAAAATCTTGTATTAGAAAGACATATTTTCCCTCATTTAGTTTAGTGTTAAATGAAATTGAGTGAACTGAAATAGGGCATGTCAGACCTACCAGAGAGTAGAAATTCTTTAAGAATCCGCAAAAACTGCTTCTTGAAAATCCTAACTCAAAGTAGTTATTTGTTGAGCAATAATTGTGAATACGCTATGTGGATATCTGCTTAAATGGTAATGATTATTCACAACTCAACTGCACATGCAATTGAATTTTTTAGTAATGTGTCTCATTCTTTAATCAAACAAACCAGAATGTTCACATCCCTGACTGGTCAGGAAGACTAAATCAAAGGCGCTGAAACAGCTAAAGTGACAGCCCAGAGGGACCGGACGGAGGGTGGGTATATGGTGGTGCTGAGAATGGTAAGATGGTCAGGGAGAGGCCGAGCAGAATACTCTGGTGAGACAACACACAGAATGGAAGGACGCTGTGGTTTCCCTAGTATATCCATAGTTTATGAATATTTTGTCACCAGGTTCTTCGTGTATATTAGAGGGGCACAGGGTTGAAGAGAACTCCTGTTCTTTCGCGTGAATTAAAGGGAAGGGAATATCAAAATTGGGTTACTTTTTGGTATAAAGATTTGTTTAGACAAGTTATCTGATCCAGGGCCCTTGTAACCATTAAAGAAGAAAAAGTCCAATGATTTGATTATTTGCTTTATTTTTCTTTATATCTCTGTATTGTATTTCTTTATATCTCTTAGTTCAAGTGACAGAACTAAGACAGTTACCCGAACATTAGTTCAGATTTGGGGCAGAGATGTCTGATAGGTACACAGAAGTGTACAACCAGACTTTGGGAGAGGGAAGGAGGTCATGGGGGAAGTAATAGATTTACGGGTCATTGTGCAGTGATTTCTGTTGCTCTATTTTAAACTGAGATATGGGTTTGCAAAGTCAAGATGTTACGTTCTACATACTTATTTCTGGGTATTTTGCTAAGTTTAGGGAAAGGTATTATATCAACTATATAACAAGGTTATATACAAGTTAAGAAAACTTTAAAGAAATAAATAATCTAAGTACAATTTAGGACTGTTTTCATGAATTCTCAACTGTCATCACTTTCTACTTATCTAACTCTGATTTTCCATACAGAACAATTTATCCCCCAAATATAATCATTTCAAAGAGGCAAATCCCTCTCCCTTGGGGAAAAATTAGGGTTAGGTTAGACTCAGTCTAGTGTTGTGGCTCTGGAGCAGCGAGTTTTTAAAGCTCATTTTTCTCGACAGCCCCTTATAATAAGGTAATCCTCCCTCCCTTCTTACCCTTAATAAAGGACAAGCATTGTTCTGAGTTTATTGTTGTCATCTCTGCTCCAAGAGTTTTGCCCTAGCCTACCTTGGCTCTTCCAGCTTCTGTTTTTTTTTTCAGACTTGGAAAGAAAAAGAAACACAAAATCAAAAACAAAAAGTTAGAATACTTGTACACATTTTTCTTTTTGTTGTCATGAACCCATAAAACTCTTTCTAATCAGACTAAATCATTATCTCTTCTCCACCTCAGTCCTTTGATCTTTGTGGCAACATCTAATTCACACTCATTTGCTTTGGATATTTCATCCTCAGCCAGCTGTGACACCTGAGTAATTTCACATACAAAATACATTTCTGAAATATTCATATTTATCAATTTTACTAAAGTATTTTATAATTTTAAAGTACATTTAAACAGACTCCTAAATCAATTTTAAAAGGAAGATGAAAAGAAGTTTAATACACACAATAAAAAGTGTCTGCTCAATGTACATTTGTAGCATGCATAAGTAAAATACTACGAGAAGATACAAAGTAAATACCTTGGCTTTTTTCTGTTAGCAAAGTGAAATAAGTTCTAACATTTAAGTTTTAGGGATGGACACTAATGAGAAAAATCAATCTTTTTAAATATACAAATGTATGGGGTACAAGTGCAATTTCATTACATAGATAGATTGTGTAATGGTCAAGTCAGGACTTTTAGGATGTCCATCACCTGAAGGATGTACTTTGTACCCATTAAGTAATTTCTCATCCTCCACCCCCTCAACCTTCCTACTTTCCATCAGCTATCATTTCACCCTCTCTATTCATGTGTACACATGTTTTAGCACCTACTTATGAGTGAGAACGTGTAACAATTGTCTTTCTGTGTCTGACATGGTTTTAAAAAAAAGTCTTGGGTTAAGATCTGAAAAAAAAAAATAAGTGCAGTTGCTGACATTTTTGGGACAGCCTCACAAATAAGAAAAGAGTGAGATGACAACAAATGAAATGATTACTTAAAATTAGGTAGAATTGGATTTGAACATTAAAGAGACTTGTGGAAGAGATATTCTGAGCCGTAATAAACAGGCATATTTATGTAATAATCTTTATAAGGTAATTATTTTCCCTTTGAATATATTTGGAAGGAAGGTTTACTGGCAGATTTATTAGCAGATTTGTGGTATTTTGTCTTATCACTTGGAAGGCATTCATTCCAATCTGCAAAGGAATGCTTATTTTCCTAGTATGTGCTACGTTTTAACATCTTCATAGTTCACGTTCTAGGTACATTCTATGTTCTATATGTGATCTATGTAGTAAAGATGAAAATGTGTTGTAACATTTGATGCATTCATGAGAAATTCTGTATATCATGGAAGTTATTTATATAATTTACTGAGACTAAAACAGATACAATTTATTGCCAATTTAAATTTTTACATAAGAAAAGAAAATATGTGCAATTTGCAAAATAGTTCATAAAAGCTGTTAAATTTGACACATTTCCATGGCTTGCATCAATCAATCATGGAATTTTTAGTGCAAGCATTTTCAGTTTTATACTCAATGAATACACAACAATACATAAGGCTTATTTTTCTTCTTCTTCTTATAGTTATCTCATTAAATCTGTCCAAAGAAATGCATATTTGAAAACATTTTTCCCCCATGGTAAATGTGTGAGAGCAGCAACACAGCAATGTTTTCATTTTTTTCTCAAGATTCTACTTAATATCCAAAGCATTCATATGCAAAAATTAGTGAGCCAAACGAAGAGGGTGATTTCACAGCGGTGCTTGCTAGATTCTATTTTGCTGAATAAGAATGAACAAAAACCTAAAGGCTGACCCCATCAACTCCTCCCATGGAGAATAAGTGTTCTCCACAGATATTGTAGGGGCCCCTTACCTGTGACAGTTATTTAGAAGACAAGAGGCTTAACCACTTTATTTAGTACTTTACTCAAAACATTAACTTAAGAGAAAAGCTGTCAGTGTTGGGGAGGAGGCGAGGATTGGGATAGGCAGAAAATCAGAGGTACCAGGGCCAACCTGATTCATCTGGCAGAGTTTTCCTTGGCTAATATTATTAATGACAATCCTTTTCTCCATCTGCTACTAAGCTTGGATGGGATGGAATGGATGGGATATTGGTAGGGTTGCAAGATTTAGCAAATAAAAACACAGGACGCTCAGTTAAACTTGATTTCAGATAAACAATATATAATTTTGTCAATGAATGAATATTTTTCAATGATCCAAGATACAAATTTAACTGTACATTCTGTAATTTCCTCAACAGCCTTAGATGTGGGGAGAGAGCATGGACAAGGACAAGCTTGTAAAGAAGAAAGGAAAAGGAGGTGCATGATAGCCAAGGTCATATCACCATTCCATGAAAAGCCTCTCTACCAGTCCCTATCTTGCATAATTTTCCTTCTCCATCACCATTTCAGGCCTGTGTTGAATATTCCTCATGAATTCTGAGAGTCTCTTGTGCTCTAATACAAATTTGAAAGCCTTATTTGAGTTAAGAGCCACAAATGTATTTTACTACATTTTGTTATCCAAACTGTTTTTATGTGAGGCTATGTTTTGTTGAAACCTCCTCCTGATGACCACACATTGTTTTAATCCTTCACTGGACAGAACATTCCCCTCTTGTGAACATTGTTTGTCTTCCGCAATCTAGAAATAATTGGTACAAATGAGGAGAGGAGGCACCCAAACTGCCCTGAGCTGAATGCTTTTACATATGCCAAATGCTTTTGCAACATGTCTAAAAAAAATGTAACTCTCCTCCTAAACCAACACCTTAGTTTTACTTCTCCAAAATGCATTTGTTGCTATTACATATACAATATGTATTTTGGACAACTTACTCAAGGCTGATGCTACAACAAGATTCTTTAACTCATTCCAGCCAAACTTTATAAATGCGGAGAATGTTGACCATCATGGCTGTAAGATGATAGTACACCTGGGAATCTCAGTTCAATAAGCAATCTAAATTGAGTTTGCACTTTGTTCTGCATGCATCTGTTTCACCTATCATTACTAGGACCAAGTGGAGTGCAGGTCAATGTTTAGAGACATCCAAAGTAGGGTCTATGGTCGTGTTCATGTTGGATCTGACTGAACTGTTGGAAGCTAGAGAGTTAAGGAGAAGCTCTTCACCATTTCTTCAATGAACTCATGCTTTGGCTCTCCCCCATGCATATAGAATGCAGCTCACATAAAGAGTGAGTGCATGATGTGATCTCATCCTGTAGTTGGACATTACTTTGTTGGCTCCCACACTTAAAGCAATTTGAATTTCTCAGCAGCCATACATCACCAATTTTGACAGAATTTGCAGGTTTGTTCTTTACTCCCAGCCTAATGGATGAAATGAAACTTGGTGAGCTCCCAGAGTTGGACAACCTTCAGAATGCTGAGACATACTAAATGAAGGAAAAAAGTCCTTTTGTGAATTCTCCAAAACTGAGACCTCCCAGTGACTATGGCAAGGTCTTGTTGTTTCAGTGAAAAGTTGTTGAACTTTGTGAACCAGTAAGTGATCTCTACGCTTACAAAAGCTTCTGAGATTCCAAAACCCTTTGTTCATCCCTTTTGTTTTTCCAGGCAAAGAAAATGGCATTTTAATAGCGGCACCTTCACTAGTAAAATGACTTGCACATGCAAAGTAGATTCTCAGTGAATATTTGTTCATTCCTGATTATCCCCAAGAGAACAGACACATTATAAAACCACTTCAAATTGTTCAGGTTGGGATTTTTTGTTTGGACTTTTGCTCTTTATTTGTCCACTTAGTTGAAATCCCATCTTAATGCCCTTTGATTAAGATTGGTTACAAGATTAATAGCTCCAAATCTATTCTTGTTGTGCTTGTATATTTGTAGTGGCATCAAACAACACAGTTTTCAATGAATGACTCTTCCAATATATCAGTTAGATTTACTATTTCAGATGGAATTTTAAAAATCTGCCTGAAAAGTACAGATTTCTTACTAGTATACTCTACTTCTTAGCAGACCAGAAATAGTATACAAATATCTCATATTTATTTTTCATATGCTATAATTTTGACCTTGCCTCTGATAATGATTGGTATATAAAAATAGAAAAGAGCCATTGACCCAGATAAAACAATTTTTTTAAATGCTGAGAGTAGGGTTTGATTTTAGATTGGATGCTGTTTTTTTGCTTCCTCAAATAAAAATCATATTAAGTAGGAAATCTAATAAACATCCTAATGGGCTGAAAACATTGTTTCTCATAATTGAGCTTGCTTTCTTTATTTATTAGTTAAGCTCAGCCAGGATGGTGGGCAGGCTGGCATGGAATTGATGTGTCTTGATGTATTATGAAACATTACAGCTGAGCTCTACAGCCTTTGGGCTGAGGTCAAGTGAAGGTGGAAGAGATGATTTCGTGCAGGCTCCTGCCAGAAGCTTGATATCCAATGTTGACTGCTGACGACAAGCCAAGTGAATTCACTAAAGTTTGGACACTGTACAACAAGTTTGGTGCCTCTTGTGACTGTGTAATTGGTCTGTACACTCCAGATTAGACTATTTATAAACACTGAGGAATTTTCCGGGCAATGCAAATTTCACTACACATGAACAGAGGTGCTTGGCAGTATTCACAGACAATCCCATTGTCCGACTCTGAGGTGTACATGTTAAGATTAATAAATATAATTGGCTCCTTGCACTTTGTATGAAGATGAATTTTAGTGTTAAACGTCATCCTTCAGATAAAATGATCACTTCTGTCAGAATAATTTCCTTCCTTATTTGCATGTTGTCTGTCCACTCCCATATGCAAATATAAAGTCCACGAACCTGGAGACTGTTGTCTGTTTTGTTCACTGCTGTATTCCCCAGCACAGAGAAGACACCCTGGGCCCTAAGAGGCTTTAAGAAATATTTATCCAATGAATGAGAAGTGATGGAAGTGAGGAACACTAAACTCAAGTTAGTGGTTACCACTGGATAAAGGAGAGAAATAAAACTGCAAGAGGAACACAAGGCACCACCTGTATCTACAATACTGTATCGCCATAAGAAAACCCTGATATAAAACATGCCAAAATACTGAGCTCTGGCAAGAAACAAAAAGCAAACAAATTCAGCCACAGCTAAAGGTATGACATTAATAAATAATTTGCACAATTGGTTAGAGCACATGTTATGCAGTGAAAAATTATATATGGTTTCAATTCATATAGAGAAAAAGGCAGAATTGTTTTTCTTCTTGCTTTGTCTTTCAAGTTTATTTCTCTTAAAGTTAACTCTTATCAATTGTGTTTATGACTCGATTTAGTTACAAAAGTCATCAGAACTAACATTTTAATTGCTTAATTTATATAATATCTTTCTGATTGAAAATTATAATTGACAGTTTCAGATTATGTAATATAGTCAAAGGTTTAATATTTATCTGCAGATTTGGTCAGTTTAAATTATTCAAGCCCATAGTGACTTGAAAGTCCAAATTCTGTATGAAAGTACTTAATTTATTAAATAGAGTAAATTATCTTTTTAATAATGTTTATTAATTAAATTATTTAAATCATTTTCTTTTTTTCATAGCTTCCTTCATAGACAACATACTTTGAAGTCTATAGAAAGCTTCTTGACACATATTACATTCTAGATTTTATTCATTTATAAAAATATATCTTCTGTCTCTTGGATTATACATTATATTTTTTAATGTTGAACATCTTTCTATTGCTTTTCTGAATATGGCCATGCCAAACAAATAATAAGCAGACTGAAAATAGAAATGTTTAATTTCATGTATTGACAACGGCATGTTTAGAGCTAAATTACTTCATTGGCAAATGTTTAACCGTTGAAGATTTTTCTTCCTTTCTATCTTCATCTCTCCATGCTCTGCATGAATTCTGTGGTCTCCATAGGAAGTCGTAAAACAATCTATGGTACCCCAAAAGCGGTCTTGAGGGGATTTCACAGAGCAAGTATCAGAACATGTTACAACTCATTTCTAAAGAAGTTCCCCTAAGCTTCCTGTCTATACCATAAACAATGGTCTGCTGGTCTCCTCTTCATTCATGCATTCATTTCATCCAAGATACTTTCTGGATGTCCCTGTCTTCAGGAAGAAGGGCCTAATAGTCCAATATTATGTGGTCATTGCCACTGGATAGAAACATTCTTCTCTTTGCATAAAGTCACATGGCAAGCATAACGATCCCCCTTTCCATCTTTTGAGATTATATTTTACTCCAGTGGGATGACAATAAATGAGGAGAAAAGGATCCCCCAAAAGTCATGCAGAAAAAGAGTTTTAAGATTCATAGAAGGCTGTTCAATTCCTATGTTATATGAAATATCCAAAATTTGTGAAAGATCCTTTCTATGGCTTTTCTTGAATACTTTTGCATAAAACTTTTCTTACCCACACAGGCCTGATAGACTTTCTTATTTTATATGCCTTTGCTCCTAATGTGCCTTTTGGCTAGAATGACTTTACCTCCTCTGCCAGATGGAATATGATCTATCCTCCAAGGTTCAGTTTAAATGGAACCAAATCCCCTCTTCAAACCCTTCTCTAATTATTCTGGCAGGAGTCATTTCTCCTTCCTCTTAATTTCCTTAGCTTCTTTATTTACTGACACGATGACCTTTAGACAGTCTCAACATATATAATAACTATATGTGTGCTTCAGATGATAAGCTTTTGGGAAGCAGTGGGTATTATTTATCTTTGAACTCACCACCTTTCCCAGACAAATATTTTGCATGCACTAGGCTGTCAATATATGCATGCTGAGCACTAATTGAATATTATCTCCCTCTTTTCCATACAAGGAAGAGCTCAAAAATTACAATTCGCCAGCCTATCTTTTCTGATCACCAGGTAGTCTATCTCCTTTAAAAATAAAAGGCTGGAGAATCAGCCTATCTAAAAAACAAAACAAGACAAAACAAAATCAACCCACCACTAGTAATGGCAGCTATATACCAGATGTTACACTGTCTAAGCTCCAGGAATACAGCTAACCTGGTTTCCCAGGAATTTTGGCATTGTTGAATGCTTGACTCTGCATTAAAATTCTGAGCATCAACATTAAGGGGCTGATTAGTGAACTGAGTGTTCAGATTATTTAATCTTCCTACCTCTTTCCCTGTTCTGCTTAACCCTTAGGTAAAATGTGGCAATAGAAAAGTTGGAACTAAAGTTCTGACCAAAGAATATCTGGGGAAAGAGAGTGGATGGATTAAAATGATAGTTTCACTTTGAATTACTTGCGTATTTTGATTATAAATCAAATTTAAATGACAAATATCCCAGTTAGACCTTCCACTTAAGTAATTTTAATTTATCTGTACTTTGTTTGTTTTCTGGACATCCTTTTCTAAACATGTTGTAATCTAGGGCACCAGATGTAATTTTCCTTTCTGAAGTACTTCATTAGCCATGTGTATTGTGCTAGATCATATTTTCTCAAAAAAATTCTTTCTTATGGGTGAGAAGTCATATCCAGGTCACATAGTATTAGAACTCAGCTTTGGAATCTGGGTTTTCTGTTTTCTAAATCAGAGCTTTATATATGTGTTAAAAAGCCAGATGCCATTAAATATCAAGCTTCTTTAGGGCACACACACACACACACACACACAGATTCCATTAGCAAATATTTTAACGCCACTGGAATGTTTCCAGAAAAGATCTATTACCCTATGTAAGAGAAAGAAATAATAAGATAAATGTAATAGATATAAAATAAAGGTAAGGAAAACAGTCGGGCAGTTTGTCAAAAGGATAAAAATAGAGTTAACATGACCTAGCAATTCCACTCCAAGGTACACATCCAAGAAAAAACAAGTAAACAAACATATACCTACACAAAAACATGTACATGAAAGTTCACAACTGCACTATTTATAATAGCCAAAAAAAAGTAGAAACAACCCTAGTGTCCATCAGCTGATGAATGGACAAACAAAATATTGTGTCTTCATACAACTGAATACTATGTAGTTATAAGAAGGAATGAAGTACTGAGGCATGCCACAGCATGCATGAACCTTGAAGACATTATCTGCAAAGGAGATCATATATTTGATGATTTTATTTATATGAAGTGTCCAGAATAGACAAATCTGAAGATTCAGAAAACAGTGCCTACCAATGGTGCAGGAGGGGTTCAAGGCTGGAGGGAAATGTGAAGTGACTGTAATTACATATGAGTCTCCTTTTGGGCTATTGAATATCTTCCAAAATTGATTGTGGTGATGGATAATTGTTCAACTTTATGAATATACCCATGGCCATTACATTGTGTATTTATTTAAATGTGTAAATTGCATGGTCTGTGAATTATATGTCAATAAAGGTGTTACAAACATAGTTTTAAAAAGGTGAGCTTATAGGGGCTTAACATTCATTTATTCATTTATCATTCACTATTTTATTCATTCATGTATGCGCACGCACTACCCAAGATTGGCCTTCTCTGGCATTGTCGCCTCTCTATCTCCATCTCTACCTCTAGACTGAGAATGTCCTCACAACACCCCTCAATTACCTTTCAGAGCATATACCACATTTCTAATCATGCTGCAGTCTTTATGACAAAGAATCTCACCTATTCTGATCACTGATGTGTCTGCAGTACCTACTATAATGGGCATGGCTCATGAAAATAGTTTCAATTATTAAAATATGAAATGTTGCATATTATTAATAAATGGAAAGACCCTAAAACATCCTAAGAGATCAAATAAATATAATTGTATGAATGTATACATGTTAATAATAAAAAGGAAGAGCAGAAAAGATTAATTTTCTTTCAGTTGGAATTTAATCCCAAATCATCCAAGTTTATATAAGCCATGCTTGAGATCAAAGGAGATCATAGCTGGATTTCAAGGAGAAAATAATGTTCTTGATACTATGTGAAAAATTTTCTTGGTATATCTACTTTCTCTGGGAGACTATATATTTCTTATCAAATTTTTAAATAGTAAATGAGCCCCAAGAAGCCACTGCTAGATCTTGATCAAAAAGGCCCCAAATGCGAGTGAAATTCAGTACATGAATAGTCCACCTTTTCACTGTCTCTGTCTAATCCCAAACCAATTCCTATTGGTAATAACACTTAAATACAAACTGAATATTCCCCCATTTTTATTTCTACTTCCATTGCTTTGTCTCTGGCATTTGCAGTTTCCTGCCTAGACCACTGTAACCACAGCCTAACTACCCTCTCTACCAGCAGGAGAGAGAAGCTCACATTCTTCTTCAGTGAATTAGTGATTCACAGATGCCATGGCAAAGAAAACCCTTGAGTGGCTAACTACAGTATGCATATCTGCAACTATGACTGTTTTACTTTCTCTTTTTTCAGTTAGTACATATAAAGAGATGATCGGACACCTATCAACAAAGACCACGATTAATCATCTTTATGTTCATGTCTGGAACATAGTAGATGTTGTATAGTTATTTGTTTAGTTGAATGGATCTGTCACTCCTAAAAGCCTAATACATGCTTTGTATATGAGAAAGGTTTAATAATGTTAAACAAATGAATGGTATTTCTATATGCTATATATTCACATAGATGCATATTCTATGTGTTCATTGTTTAGTCTTTCTTCTAAAGTCCTCCTTGGATGGGGTGAGAAAGCAAAAACCTTGAAAACAGCAGGAGTCTACTTCTACATATGGTGCTTTAAGAAACTGATGTGTCTTAAAACCAAAGCAAATCCCATTAACAGAATAAAACCCCAGTATACACTTACAGTGCTGAGAAGATGATATTTAATGGAATCCTGTAAGTAGCTACCTTGAAATTGCCATCTTGTTCCAAGAAGGTTTCTAGATTATTTTAGTATTTTTATGTAAATTTATAATACCTTGAATTCTAAAAGCTGTTTTATCAAGAATTTTCCCACTGTGTAGAATTAGCCTATTAGGTTTATTCCATTTTTACCTTTCTTGTAAAGATTTAATACATATTTAGTTATGACCTAATAAAGACCTTGTACAACAAAACATACTGATGCTCAAGTAGCTGCTCTATTGTGGTGCCATAAGCAGCACAAAGGGCTTATTTTGTTCCTGCTTCTGGTTCTGTATTGGCTCATTACCAGAGACATTTAACTCAGATAGCTAGATCTACTGTGTGTCCTTTGGTAGACAAAAATTTTCAAAAGAGGGGGTAAACGCTTAGATTTTAAAAAGTCCAACATATAATTATAACTAAAATATACAAATGAAAATGCATTTTAAATCTTTAAAGAGCACATCTGTGTTAGGTTATCAGTGTTCAATCACCTTACATTATGTTATACACAATGAGCAACTGCACAGCTCCAACCTCCAAAACAACATTTAGCAAAATAAATCCCCAGAAATCCATCAACCACAGAAATGTGCTTCTCATGTTCTCTGGTGGCACTTCCCTTCCTGGTACCCTAGTCTTTCCATTTAGCAATTAACTATTAACATTGGGTAACTCTTTGAGTCTTAATTACATCATATTTTGTAAGGAATCTAGAGTCTTTGTTTGCATTAAAGTCATGGAGGTTGAAGTAAAAGAAGTATTGAGGCACTTTCTGGTTGCTAGGTCTAGTAGTCCAGAATTTACCCAGTACTCTCAGGCTAAATAAGGTCAATTTTAACAAGATAAAGGTAAGTTTATGCATGGTCTCCCGACTTTGTGTTCATGTTCAGAATCTACTTCTATAATACCACAATAAGCAGTTCAAGCAAAGATTACCACTAGTCTTACTATTCAAATCTAATTGAAATTGTTAACATTTAACTACATTCTTGTTTTTAAATTTCTTAATATTTGAGCTTGTTTTGCATTTTCTTCTTTCTCCAACTTCTGGGTACTTCACATTCTAGAGTTCTTCCTTTACGTCAACTCTTCTTTCTCAACTTTGTTGCTGGCTCCCCTTCCTCTCTTGGCAACTTACATACTAACATCTATTCCACACCCAACCAGACTTTCCCTTGGCCTTTTTCCTCATTTTAAATATTATTCGATTGTGATCAGATTCATTTCCATGAATGAACGAATCACCCCAAATTAATATACTGTAGGTATTTCCAACCCAACACATTTTAAATTAGATTAATCCTTTCCTTCAAACATGGACCTATTAAGAGGTCAAGTACTTTACCTTTCAGTGTTAGTAGTTTTCTGTTGCTTGTAATAGAATATCTGAAATTAGGTAATTTATAGAGAAAAATAATTTTTTTCTTACAGAAATGGAGGCAGAAAATTTCATGGTTAATGGACTGCATCTAGTGATGGCCTTCTTGCGGATGGGAAGTCTGCAGATAGTTCCCAAGCAGCACAGGACATCACATGGCAAGGCAACTGAGTATACAAGCTCAGATCTCTCTTCCTCTTCTTATAAAACCACCAGTCCCACTCTCATGATAACCCATTCATCTAATAATCTAGGAATGAATTAATCTATTCGTGAAGGCAGAGCCTTCATGTCCCAATCACCTCTTAAAGGCCACACCTCTCAACACTGCCACGTTGGGAATTACATTTCAACATGAGTTTTGGAGGGAATAAACATTCAAACCATAGCAATAACTAAGTGATTTTGAAGAAATTGGATGAGTATTACAAATAACAGAGCTAAAAATGACTACTTAACAAAAATTTGGGTATACATAATTGTTAAAGCTGATATCAAGAGAAGTTATACCATTGCTTTTCAACAAAACATTGCTTAAAACCTCTGTTCAGAGAATGCTGGCATGATGAACTTTGGGTCTGACTCAAGATGAAAACTCCTGAATTCACAAAAATGTAATGATATGGTAGGTATTTTATATTGTGTAAAGCAACAAATTTTCAACCCAGAATCCTTGGAAAGATCCCATTTCTAGGTACTGTATGTAAGAATCTTACTGCTGGGGTTGGAACATCAAAGAAAAAAGACTAGGGGTTTTTAATCTAGTATGAAAAATGCTTCAAATGTTACAATATATGTTATACATGAAAAACATATACTTATTTGAAATTTTAAATAACATTAAAGAAAGACTTCAGATTTTCATATTTAACTAGTAGCACTTTGTTTTTCGAGTCATTATGCTTGAATTGACTCTTTTGGCATTGATGCCTGCATTCTTCAAAGCTTCCTCAATCAGCAGGATTTCAGAATGGAATTAATTCTTAATTATCTGCAGTAGTGGAGAGCATAAACAGAATAGAAAACAAAACAGTACCAGCAAAAGTAAGTAACATTATATAAAAAGGAATTTGTTACTCAAAATGTATCAAATATCTAAATGTATAAAACAAAACCATACAATTTTTAGAAGAAAACATAAGTGTAAATCTTCTTGACTTTGAATTAAGCAATGGTTTCTTAAATATGATACAAAAAGCACAAATAACAAAAGTAGATAGAGATAACTGGACTTCATCAAAATTTAAAACTTTTGTACATCAAAGGACACTATCAAGAAAGTAAAAACAAAACCCACAGAATGGGAGAAAAATCTTTTAAAAATATGTCTGATAAAGATCTAGTATCTGGACTATATCAAGAACTCGTAACTCAGCAATACAAAGGAAAACGACCCAATTAAAAATTTATCAAAGTATTTGAATAGATGTTCCTTCAAAGAAAATATACAAATGACCAATTAGTAAATGCAAAAATGTTTAGCATTATTAGTCATTTGAAAAATGTAAATCAAAACTGCAGTGAGATCTGAGGTGCCACCTAACACTATTTCCTATATTTATGTATATGAAAATAACAAGTGTGGTAAGGATGTGGAAACTCTTTCATATATTGCTGGTAAGGCTACAAAATGATGCAGGCACTGTGGACAACAATTTGGCAGTTCCTCAAAGAGTTAAACACATCATATGTTCACAGAAAAACTTATACTCAAATATTTACACCGTCATTGTTTATAATAGCCAAATGTGGAAACAATTCAAATGTTCATCAAATGATGAATGGATTAGCCAAATATGGCATATCCACTCAATAGAATGTGAGTCAACCATTTTAGGAATGAAGTACCAATGCATTCTCCCACAAGGATGAACCTTGAAAACATTACGCTAAGTGAAAGAAGTCAGTCACAAATGGCCACTATTGTATAATTCCATTTACATGAAATGTCAAGAAAAGGAAAATCCATACAGACACAAGGCAGACTAGTGATTACCAAGGGACAGTGTGTATATGTGGTTTCTCTTTGGGGTGATGAAAAAGATCTGGAATTAGATAGATGGTTGTACAATATTGTGAGTATACCAAAGATCAATTCATTGTATATTTTTAAAAGGTTAAAATAATGAATTTATGTTATGTGAAATTTTTGTCAATAAGAACATTATTTTCAAGTAATTAGAATGTTGTATTTATTCAGCTTTAGAAGGGAATCAGAAAGCCCAAGGGAGCGTGCATACATTCACTCTGTCATGCCTTCTTTATGTCTAGTTAGGCCTCTGGCAGACTGCTTCATTAAAGCAAGTCATTGTTGATAAGCCACAATGTATAGAAGCCACGAGTACTCTTTTTCAGTCAAAGTTTTATTGAGAAAGAAATAGCATTTCTAGATATTCAAAGCAGAAAGGGATTTAACATAAGGACTTTGGTGTATTAAACATCATTTAAGAATGGAGAGGACGACACCAGCTCTCCAGACTACCAGGGATTTCCAAAGAATCAGGAAGTTTCTCTGGACACCCAGGTTAAGAATGGTGCCAAACTGCTACCAAATGTCCCAGTTCCTGGAGCGCTCACACAGGCCATTCACAGAGCAATGCCTAATGCCAGAGGCTGCCACAAAACTCTTGTTTTCCAAGGCCCATGTCTCTTACTAGATTTGAGCAACATTTTTTTTTTTTTTTTTTTTTGGCAGAACAGGAAATGCAACTAGAATCCTAGGAACAAAAGAATCTTGGAAATGTTGCTTATACGCTTCTACAGTTCTTGTAGAGAGAAGAAAGCACAGAAAGAAGCAGGGATACATTGTAGTTGCCAAAAAAACAAAAACAAAAAAAGCCTGTTCATTTTCCAACAGTTAACTGCAATTAAAATACTAAGTTCTTACAAATGTCATCATTCAGGTTGGCAGACATTAACCCCAAATTACATGTTTGCCCCCCACCCCCACTTCTTTTCCTTACAAGAGCTATAAAATCAATGTAAATTATTTAGGTCTATGGACTATATTTTGGAAAACATTTTTTCCACTGGTTTTCATTCTTTCACAAATAAACTTTCTTCATAGCAACTGACCTTCACCAAATCATGTTGCAAGTAGATGTTTAAAGAAAGCAAAAATTCAAATGAAAGCTTCATCTCTTTGGTTCATTTCAAGTATACTATGGGGGGCTCTTTTTTTGTTGTTTTTGTCTTGATACTTTTTCTCAATCTGGATTTCTGGAACAATCTAACCTGGATGATGTTGAAACCTGGTAATTGGGGAAAAATCAATGTATATGGAGGAGATAGGGTTTAAATCACTACCCAAATGTAGTTAAGGTTACATGAATTCCCTAAAATGAATTTAGGTTTGGGAAGACTAAATTCTGGACTAGCTAAAGAGTTAAAATTTTCATGATCCTCTTGAAAGACAATTTACAGTGTATTAATGAATTAAAAACTAGCAAAATCATCCCTTCATGAAAAATATTAGAAGGCAGAGTCATATTTTAATTTGTTTTTATTTATTTATTTAATTAATTTTTTTTTTTTGAGATGGAGTCTCACTCTGTCGCCTAGGCTGGAGTGCTGTGGTGCAATCTCAGCTCACTGCAACCTCCACCTCCCTGGTTCAAGCAATTCTCCTTCCTCAGCCTCCCAAGTAACTGGGATTACAAGCACTTGCTACCACAGCTAATTTTTGTATTTTTAGTAGAGTCAGGGTTTCTCGATGTTGGCCTAGCGGGTCTCAAACTCCTGACCTCAGGTGATATTCCTGCCTCAGCCTCCCAAAGTGCTTGGATTACAGGCATGAGCCACCGCACCTGGCCTAATTTTAGGTAAAATGGGACAGGATTCTTTTAACTTACAAATGGTAAAGCTAATAATTTCTGCATGGGTGCTTTTGACATTGTAACCTAATTGCAGTTATATTAATTCTCTTATGTTTGAAATGAATATTTCTAGATTAATTTTGGATAAAATTTTAAAGGAAAAGTAGGTTACTGTTTACTTTGGGCTTTAATAATAGAATCAATAACACTTATTTGCTTTGAACTATGGGTCCCTAAACAAGCATGAGTGCTAGCTAATACTTAGATTTTTATATTTTTCTCTTTGCATTGTGTAAGATAACAATCTGGCCTTATTCCTCTACAGAATGACCTCATTGTTGGCTCATGAAGTAAATGAAATAATACTAATAATTCATGTAAGATATTTTAATATAAATTTATTTGAGTTGGAAAACATTTCTTGTCTCTAAACACGTAAGAAAACTTTTGTGGCATAGCAGTCATATTATTAATACAGTATTTATCTTTATTTTAGGCTCTCTTAATTTACTACCACAAAGTAAAATTACAAATGCAAAATAAAATAGAATAAATAAAATTTTTAAAAGATTACACATGAGAAGTACTTCAAAATGGATTATTAATTAATTAGAACATTCCACAAACTATTATATACTTCTAAAATAGAAGCACATTTTTAAAAAGTCCACATCAAGGTTTAAAACATAGAGAACTGAACCAAATAATTTATAATGACTATCAAGTGAGTTTCTGCAGGGCTGGGATCTTATACTTTTATTCATGGTATCCCAGAAGTAGTCTGGGATGTTCAATTAAAAAAAGTGTTGCATTATTTGTAAATTTTAATATTGTTAATGGGTTACAGCATTAAGTAGATATATTATTTCAAGATCAAAATTATGTTTCTTGCTGGGTGTGATGGCACGAACCTCTAGTCCTAGTTATTTGGAGGGCGGAGGCAGGAGGATCACTAGAGTCCAGAAGTTTGACTTCTGCCTGGGCAACATAGCAAGACCCACCTCAAAAATATTTTTGTTTCCTGTTAAGCAGGGTCAATTAGCATATGTTAGCCTTCTTATCTCCAGTGATAAACTTGCATACTTTTACTTTACATTGGGAATAACACTTCTTTTTAAAACACAAGATCTGTCTTAAATAAAGATTATAGGCTATTGCATCTTTAGATAACATACACCATTTCCCCCTGTGATGTTTATTTATTATGGAATATATTTCTTTATGTGGTCTTAATTGTGAGAAAAATAGGTTAATATATAAGCAAACAAACACACTTTTAATAAGTATGAAATAGAAAGAGTATTTCTCTATCCTTCTAGCATGAGTGAGCCATTAAGATCCATTATAAATATTGATTCCTTTCAAAGTTCTTGCTTAATAGTGTAGTGATTTGCTCCTTGAGGTTGCTTGAGCCTCTGCTCTGCAGGTCAGAAATCTGGTCCAGGAGAATTCCTGCATCTCTGAGCCCATATACTGAGAGGATAAGAATTTTAAAATCAAACACCTTAGAATTAAATCAACTACTTTCATGACACTTCAGAAACTACCATTACATTTGACTACATAGCTAGCACATAAGCAAAAATAATTTGACAGACAAAAATAGACGACAACATTATTAAATATCAACCTGTCTTTAGAAGCTGAATTGACAATGATGTTTGTAAGTTTTAGAGTTAGATTAAATACAAATGAGTTTTTCCACACTAATTTGCCACAAATGTCCTTGCAAAGATGTTAAAGTAATTTAGCTAGTCTTGCTTATGAACCACACTCAAAATTAAGAAAAATTAAGAAAAACATGCCTCTTTATCAAAAAATGAATAGAGAGAAAACCAAGAGAGGCTTGGAGACACAGAAATCAGACATTGCCCTTCAGTCATCCATAATATAAAGAGTTTATCTTAAATATATTTTGGGATATAACTTTTATCTAGTGGAGTGAACTCACTAAGAGTCATAGAAATTTACAGATTTAAATATAATTGTTCTGGAAGAAGTACTACCAGCTTTAACTCTAAAGAACAGAGATAGTACAAAATGAAAAGAGCTTTTAGGCTTCCAACTTATTATGGACAAGAAGCAGTTGAGAAGGAAATTCAGTTGCAAACTCATTTTTATTATGGAAAAGGACAGGACCAAGAACCCAGAGGGTATATCTAGTAGCCACAGTTAATCATTCTTGGGGACCAGGACCAGGCTCTGATAAGGAAGGGGCAACATATGCCAGCACCAGTCATGAACCAGCCACTATCACATCCATATTCATCCTTTGTGAAAGGGAATATCTATTGTGGGTATTCTATGTTGGCTGTATGGGGGGTGGAGAAGATAGTATGTCTCTTTAATCCACAGGTCTTCAGTTTGAGAGGAGCTGTGTCTGAGGAACTGCATTTGCACCTGGACCTGAAGTACATGACATGATCCTGAAGCCGGAGCCTAAGCTTGATGTTGTAATAAATAAGGCTCTTGAGAGTGGAGGGGTGTTGGGAGGGTATGAGTGTATTTTGCATGTGGGTAGAATATAAATTAATTTGCGGCCATGGGTGAACTGGTGGCAGATTTAAGTCACAGCCATAATATATTTTGACAGTCTTCCTTGTGAAAAGATGGAGGCTATATCCCCTTTCCTTAATCTGAGTCTGACTACCTGATGAATGTAATATGAAATTGTGTCAGCTTCTGGGACTAGACCTTAAGACACTGACAAAGGAGGAGAGCAAAATGGATGACTCGATGCAGTCAGGTGGAACAGCTGCCACTGGAGGGGACTGAGATGACTTGAGTGCTTTTAACAGATCTTCAGAAGGAAGGTGCTGAGAGTGGACAAGGGGAAGACACAGAAGCTCGGCTGAAAGGGGAGAAAGATGGGAATCTGCATGGGATGACCATGCACCAGGACTCATTTTTGGATCACAACAGCTCCGGGGGAACAGGGGAGTTGAACTGGCAAGAAGCAACCCACTCTCACCATGGCCTCTGGAACCCTGGTAGGATAAGATCCCTTCACCACCACAGACACTCAAGTTGGCAGGGAGAGCTGCTTAGAGAAGTGTTAGGGGCAGTAAACCAGCTGTTGGAGCCCAGAGGGCTTGGTGTGGAAGTGGCTATTATGGAGCATAGCCAGGGATGGCCAACTCCTAGGCTCAATGGGAGATTTTAGTCCTAGGGGAACTGTTGGACCTGATCTCTGCATACTGGTTTAGCCCATCAGATGGGGATGTTTCAACCTGAGCACCCCTTGGTCTACTGACCTCTCCAGGGGCCCCAGCCTGGCCATGCCTGCTTGCAGGGCAATCTTGGGTGTTTTGGGAGCCCACACTATAGTTTCTGAGTTGATGGACTGTGCCTGACTAGTGGAAAGCTCCAGCAAGGTGGCCCCTATGGCTATGTACCAGCTCACTTGCTCCTTCTTCATACTGCAGCTTTTCCTGGGCCAATGGCAATTCCTCACATAAATCTGTTGGCTTATATCTGTATGGGCAGGTTTTGCTTTCCTTGCCTCACCAGAGTGCAGGAGTGCAGTCTGCCCCCTACCCCACTGCCATTGCAGACAGCCTTGGTGGGCACAGAGCCAGTAAGCCCCACCCCTACCAGTGCGCTAACATTGCGAAGATAAAAGCAGATCTTCCTCTACCCTGAGTGATCACTCCTGCTTGTGGGGCACAGATAAGGCACCCAGACCTATGCCCACCAACATCACATCCCAAGCTAACACCACCTCCAGTGCAACAGCACACACAGTCTCCAGCAAGGGCCTTTCTCCCACTTTTACCCATACTCCTCCCACCAGTTGCATTGCCTCTGCCACCGTGGTGAATGCCTGCAGGGAGGGAGGCAAACATCCTGGCACGTGCTGGTACTCTGCCACAACTGCTACATCTCAGCCCTCCCATCCTCCACCTCCAGCACAATGGATTCCAAACCTTGAAGAGCCAGAGAACAAAGTCAGGGCCCAATACAAGTACCCTAGAATTAGGGTATGCAGTCCAGGAGTTGGGGGCTGATGATTGGTCCCCTAAAATCTTCCAGAAAGGAAGCAAGTCAGTCAAATCCACCTTATACCACAATCAAACCCTTAAGGTCATCAAATATGATTTTAAAAGATTCAAAAGTCAGCAACCTCAAAGATATAATAGTTTGAGACTTTTACACCCCACTGACAATATTAGATCATTGAGACAGAAAATTAACAAACATATTTAGGACCTGAACTCACCTCTGAATCAAGGGGACCTGATAGATATCTACAGAACTCTCCACCCAAATTCAGCAGAATATACATTCTTCTCATGGTCACATGGCACTTACTGTAAAATTGATTACATAATTAGAAGTAAAACACTCCTCAGCAAATGCAAAAGAACTGAAATCATAACAATGTACAATCCATTGGACCATAGTGCAATCAAATTAGAAATTAAGACTAAGAAATTCACTCAGAACCATACAATTATGTGAAAATTGAATAACCTCCTGAATGACTTTTGGGTACATAATGAAACTAAGGCAGAAATCAAGAAGCTTTTGGAAAATAATGAGAACAAAGATACAACAAACCAGAATCTCTCGGATTCAGCTAAGGCAGTGTTACGAGGGAAATTTATAACACTAAATTCTCACATCAAAAAGTTAGAAAGTTAGAAAGATCTCAAGTTAATAACCTCACAACAGAAAGAACTAGAGATCCAAGAGCAAACAAATCCTAAAGCCATCATAAGACAAGAAATAACCAAAATTAGAGCTGAACTGATGGAGACTGAGACACACAAAACCATTCAAAATATCAACAAATCTAGGAGCAGGTATTTTGAAAAAAATTAATAGAATAGACCACTCACTGGACTAAAAGAGAAGAAAAGAGAGAAGATTCTGATAAACACAATCAGAAATGACAAGGGGGATATAACCACTGACCCCACAGAAATAAAAACAACCATCACAAAATATTATAAACACCTCTATGCACATAAACTAGAAAATCTAGAAGAAATGGATAAATTCCTGGACACACACACCCTCCCAAGACAGAATCAGGAAGGAATTGAATCCCTAAACAGATCAATAATGAGCTCTGAAATTGAGTCAGTAATAAATAGCCTATACCAACCCAAAAAAGCCCAGAACCAGAAGGATTCACAGCTGAATTCTACCAGATGTACAGAGAATAGCTGATACATTCCTGCTGAAATTATTTGAAAAAAATGGGGAAGAGGGACTCCTCCTTAACTCATTCTAACTCATCATCCTGATACCAAAACCTGGCAGAGATACAATAGGAAAAGAAAACTTCAGGCCAATATCCTTGACGAACATCATGCAAAAATCCTAAAAAATAAATACTGGCAAACTGAATCCAGCAGCACATCATAAAGTTTATCCACCATGATCAAGTGGGTTCTATCACTGAGATACAAGGTTGGTTCAACATATGCAAACCAATAAATGTGATTAATCACACACACAGAACTAACACAAACCACATGATTATCTTAATAGATTCAAGAAAGGCTTTAGATAAAATTCAACACTACTTTATGTTAAAAACTCTCAATGAACTAGGTATTGAAGGAACATACTTTAAAGTAATAAGAGCCAGCTATGACATAGCTACAGCCAACATTATACTGAATGGGCAAAAGCTGGCAGCATTTCCTTTGAAAATCAGCACAAAATGAGGATGACCTCTCTCACTACCCCATTCAACATAGTTTTGGAAGTCCGATCCAGGGCAAGCAGACAAGAGAAAGAAATAAAGGGCATCCAAATAGGAAGAGAGGAAGTCAAACTACACCTGTTTGAATGAAATTAAGATGACATAATCCTAAATCTAGAAAACACCATGGTCTCGGCTCAAAACCTTCTTAAGCTGATAAACAACTTCAGCAAAGTTTCTGGATATAAAATCAATGTGCAAAAATCACTGACATTTCTATACACCAGCAATAGTCAAGCCAAGAGTCAAATAAGGATGCAATCCCATTCCCAACTGCCACAAAAAGAATAAAATACCTAGGAATACAGTTAACCAGGGAGATGAAGGATCTCTACAAGGAGAACTACAAAACACTGCTCAGAAAAATCAGAGATGACACTACAAATGGAGAAACATTCCATGCTCATGGATAGGAAGAATCAATGTTGTAAGAATGGCCATAATCGCCCAAAGCAATTTATAGATTCAATGCTATTTCTCTTAAACTACCATTATTATTCTTCACAGAACTAGAAAAAAACTATTTTAAAATTCATATGAATGAAAAAGGAGTCCAAATAGCCTGAATAGCCAAGGTAAAAAAGAACAAAGTCTAAGCAAAAAGAATAAAGCTGAAGGCATCATGTTACTTGACGTCAAACTATACTACAGGGCTACAGTAACCAAAACAGGATGGTACTAGTACAAAAACAGACACATAGACAAATGAACAGAACAGAGAACCCAGAAATAAGGCCACACACCTACAACTATTGGATTTTGATAAATTTGAAAAAAAACAAGCAATGGGGAAAGGATCCTCTCTTCAATGAATGGTGCTGGGAGAACTGATTAGTCATATGCAGAAACTGGAAACTGGATCCCTTCCTCATATCATGTATGAAAATTAACTCAAGATGGATTAAGACTTAAATGTAAAACCCAAAACTATAAAAACCCTGGAAGACAACCTATGCAATACTATTCAGGACATAGGAACAGGCAAACATTTCATGACAAAGATTGCAAAAGCAATTTCAACAAAAGCAAAAATTGACAAATGGGATCTAATTAAACAAAAGAGCTTCTGCATAGTGAAGGGAACTATCAACAGTTAAACATACAACCTACAGAATGGGAGAAAAAATTTGCAACCTATGCATCCAACAAAGGTCTAATATCCAGCATCTATAAGGAGCTTTAACAGATTTATTTTAAAAACCCCAAATAACCCCATACAAAGTGGGCAAAGGAGATGAACATACTCTTTTCAATAGAAGACATACATTCATGCTTGTTGAATCATATGAAGACAAGCTTAACATCACTAATAATTAGAGAAATGCAAATCAAAACCACGGTGAGAAACCACCTCACACCAGTCAGAATGGTTATTAATAAAAAGTTAAAAAATAACAGATACTGGTGACGTTGTGGAGAAAAAGGAATGTTTATATACTGTTGGTGGGAGTGTAAATTAGTGTAGCCATTGTGGAAGACAGTGTGGTGATTCCTCAAAGACCAAAAAACAGAAATACCATTCAACCCAACAACACCATCACTGGGTATATCCCCAAATGAATATAAATCATTCTATCATAAGACACATGCACACATGTGCTCATTGCAGCACTATTGACAATAGCAAAGACATGGAATCAACCTAAATGCCCATCAATGATAGACTGGATAAAGAAAATGTGGTACCTATATACCATGGAATACTATGCAGCCATGAAAAGAATGAGATCATGTTTTTTGCAAGAATATGAATGGAACTGGAGGCCATTATCCTTAGTAAACTAACACTGGAACAGAAAACCAAATACCACATGTTCTCACTTATAAGTGGGAGCTAAATGATGAGAACATATGGGCACATAAAAGGGAAAAACATACACTGGGACCTATTGGGGAGTGGAGGGTGGGAGAAGGGAGAGGTTCAGAAAAAATAACTAATGGGTACTAGGCTTAATAGCTGGATGGCAAAATAATCTGTTCAACAAACCCCCAAGACACAAATTTACCTACATAACAAACCTGCACGTGTATTCCTGAACTTAAAATTTTTTAAAAAAGTTTTATCTTCAATTCCTGTATATTGAAATGGTTGCTCTTGGAACCCTGCACCATGTTGTGAGGAAGCCCAAGCAGCATAGCATGTGGAGAAGCCCAGGAGGAAAGAAACTGAAGCTCCAGACCCACAAAAGCCAAAAAAAAAAAAACCGAAAGTCAACAATGAACTCCTTTTCTCTCTTACCACATGTAACATCCTGCATGTTGTTAATTTATTTCTTAAAAGTTACTGTTATTTTTATCATATATACAAAATAATGTACATAATATACATGAATAGTACTAATAACTGTGTACACAATCCCAGTTTAAAAAACAGAACATCAGAAATACAGAGGACCCTATTTCTTTCCCATAATATATTCTACTCTCTCATTCCAAAGGTCTTTAATGTCCTGAAGTTTGTGTTTAATCACTACCTGCTTTTCCTTAAAGTTTTAAAAGTTTATATGTATCTGTATGTAACATATGGTTACTTTTCTCTGATTTTATACTTTATATAAGTGTAATAATATATTATGCATCCTCTGTAACATATTTTCCTCAAAGTATTTGACATCTTTCCATCTTGATTTGTGCAGCTATATTTTATTTATATTATAATTTTGCATTATAAATTAATTATACTCTTAATATTTGTTAATATAATTTAGTTTATATACCATTTCATTATATAACTATGTAAAATTTATTGGTTTTATGGCTTATGGACTTTTGGGTTGTTTCCTAATTTTACAATTGCTATCAACACTATCATGTTCTCCTACTTGTTTCCTTGTGTATGTGTGCCTTTGGGAGTACAAATACATGGTGATAGGATATGTGCATTGTCAATCTACAAAGTAATATTGACTGTAACAAAGTGTTTGTACCCAATTATATTTTTATCAATATAGTAGTCTTTATTTCTCCTTATCCTTATCAATACACATCTTGTCAGACTTTTTTAACTTTTGACAATGTACAGGAGTGAAATAACATCTCGAGTAGTGATATTGTGATATCTAGTTTTAAAGTACATATTCTTGACTACTAACGAAGCTGGGCAGCTTCTCCCAGGCAATCTTATCTCCTCATATGAGAAGTGCCTTTTCATATCTTTTATTCACTTCTTTTTCTATTGGTCTATTGGTTGTTTTGTAATTGGTTTACAGGAATTCTTTATTTCCTGCTAATTTGTTCTCGGTTATATATAGCTATCTATCTTATCCCAGTTTTCTCTTATAATTTTATTAACATTATGATGTCTTATGATGATCTGAAGCTTATTTGTTCTTTATCTTTAGTGACTTCTCTATTTTGTTTAAGAAATCCTGCCACACCACAAAGATACAAAAAATTTGTCTCTATTTTCTTTTAAGAATTTTATAGATTAGTTATTTATATATGTCCTTAATTCAACCGAAGCTGATTTTTGTGTAGTGTGATGTAGGAATCTAAATTTATTTTTTCCAGTAGTCATAACCAGTGTTCCACCATCATTTATTTAGCATGCCAAACTTTCCACATGGATACTCAATTTATCCCTTCGTTCAAAATACTGGTGCCAGCTTTGTTACAAATCAAATTTTCACAAGTCCATGAATCTGCTCCTGAACAGTCTATTTTTTTCATTGTTGATTGACTGCACATTAATATAAAAATTGCCTTAATATAATTTTATGATACATTGGTATTTCACAGGGAAATCATTCCCAACTCTACCTTTGTTTCCCTTAAGAAATGTTTGGTTATTCTTGGTCCACTGATCTTCCATACAAGTTATGAAAACATTTTATTTGAGTATGTGAAAGGATCTTGTTAGAATTTTAATAGAATGTCTATTAATATATAGAAAATCATGATAGAATTTATGTATTGCAATCTATATAAATGCCATATGTCTTGATTTATGTGAGTATACTTTACTTATCATCATCATGTTTTACAACATTCTCCACAAAGAGCTTGCTTATTTTTTGTATATAAGTTTTAGAGTATTTTATGTATTTACCAAAATTGTTACCTTTTTACAATAAAATTTCAACAGAAGACTAACATAAATATATAAAAGTTCACAATCATAAGTGTAACATTCAGTAAATTATGATATTCAGAACACATTATCATAACCCTGACAAACATTATCATAACCCTAAAAGACACCTGCAGGATGCTTCTAGTCTCAACACCTCCTCTCCTCACAAGTATGACTATTCTATCTAATTCATAAGTTAATTTACTTGTTTTCAAAAATTTTATTTGATTAGAATCATATAGTATGTGACTGGCTTCTTTAACTCAACATTATATTAATGAGATGTATTAACGAGATGTATCAATGCAGCATTAGCTTATTCATTTTCATTGCTGTATACTATATTACATTGTGATTGTAAACTAAAAATAAAATCTAAAGCCCCCCAACCAACTGAACCAACCCCCTTTTAGCCAAGAGGACCCCAGAGAAACCTTAAAAACTGAGTTCCTGGCCATGGCAGGATAGAAGGTCAGACACAGTTCATTATATCCCTGTCCTTTAGTGGTTTAGACACAACAACTGATCAGCATTCATGTTAAAATAGAAATCATGAGATTAATAGAATGAACTGTTTGTGTCAATACGATACCAGATTTTAAACATGACCTAAGACCATGCCACAGCCCTACACTTAAAGAGTAAACTATGTCAACTGCCACAAGATTTTTTTTTCCTCTGGCAGCTAAACGAGCATTGGCCTTGAGATAAGCAATGCTGAATTTATTGCACCTTCCCCAGATGCTGAATAACTGATCCCTCCAGCCCCTGTTCCACAAACCATAACTACAGCTTTGATTGGACAAGACATTGATTTCAGTAACTGTCTCCTGATAAGAAGACTGGAGACTATGGATTGGTTCTGGACAGTTTCATGAGGCCATACATGTGAGTGCCTTCATGTCCTGAAAAGACCTTTTGATGTATAGGGTCTAACTGTAATACACTTACATGTTAAGTCTCCACTCCAAAGTGAACATGAGTTGTATGTTACATGCATGTTTGTTCAATACACCTGCCTCAGGACCACCTTCATGAATATTCATAGATTCTCCTATCAGCTGTTGGATATCTATGTTTAGGCAAGCCGTTCAGCATAAAGCTCCTCCTCAACCCCTCCTCCTTTGAAGTACCTGTCTCTGGTCTTTGCCAGAGGCTACTCTTCTGAGCCTGCAGGTGGCCACCTTGCAGGCTATAACCCTTTATAAGAAATAAAGTCCCTTCTCCAAATTTATAAGTTGTGTGATTTGTTTTCAGTTAGCATGGTAATACTTCACAATTTACTCTTCTATTCTAATACTGATGTATTGTTTTGGATTTGTGGCTGCTACTAATAGTCTGATTAAATTCTTTTTTTGTACAGTCTGGCGTATGTATGTTTACATTCCTACTGGTATATACCTGTTAGTTCAAGAATTTTATTTTGGCTGGGCATGGTGGCTCATGCCTGTAATCCCAGAACTTTGGGAGGCCAAGGCAGGTGGATCACTTGAGGTCAGGAGTTCAAGACCAACCTGGTCAACATGGCGAAACCCAGTCTGTACTAAAAATACAAAATTTAGCCGGGCGAGGTAGTGTGCGCCTGTAGTCCCAGCTACTTAGGAGGCTGAGATAAGAGAATTGCTTGAACTCAGAAGGAGAAGGGTGCAGTGAGTCCAGATCATGCTGCTGCACTCCAGCATGGGCAACAGAGTGAGACCCCATCTCTCACCAAAAAAAAAAAAGAAAAATTTATTTTACCCTATTTAGAAACAAATGGATTAGTATATTACTCTTCCATGAATGCTGACAGAAGATATGAAACTCTTGGGTCACAGACAAAGAAAAATTATTTCACACAGCGTAAGAAGCAACATGAGGTTGCTTACAACATGGCCAAATAGAAACAGCTCCAGTCTACAGCTCCCAGTGAGACTGACGCAGAAGACAGGTGATTTCTGCGTTTCCAACGGAAGTACCTGGCTCATCTCAGTGGGACTGGTTGGACAGTGGGTGCAGCCCATGGAGGGCGAGCCAAAGCAGGGTGGGGTGTTGCCTCACCCAGGAAGCACAAAGGGTTGGGGGATTTCCCTCTCCTAGCCAAGGGAAGCCATGAGTGACTGTACTTGGAGGAACGGTACACTCTTGCCCAAGTACTGTATTTTCCCATGGTCTTCACAACTGGCAAACCAGGAGATTCCCTCCTGTGCCTGGTTCGGTGGGTCCCACACCCACAGAGCCTTGCTTGCTGCTAGTGCAGCAGTCTGAGATTGACCTGGGATGCTGGAGTTTGGTGGGGGGGAGGGGCATCTGCCATTACTGAGGCTTGAGTAGGTGGTTTTATGCTTACAGTGTAAACAAAGCAGCAGGGAAGCTCGAACTGGGTGGATCCCACTGCAGCTCAGCAAGGCCTACTACCTCTCTAGATTCCACTTCTGGGGGCAGAACATATCTGAACAAAAGGCAGTAAACAGCTTCTTGAGACTTAAATGTCCCTGCCTGACAGGTCTGAAGAGAGCACTGGTTCTCCCAGCACAATGTTCAAGCTCCAATAACAGAGAGACTGCCTCCTCAAGTGTGTCCCTGACTCCTGTGTAGCCTGACTGGGAGACACCTCCCACTAGGGGTCAACAGACACCTCATACAGGCAGGTGCCCTTCTTGGACGAAGCTTCCAGAGGAAGAAACAGGCAGCAATCTTTGCTGGTCTCCAGCCTCCTCTGGTGATACCAAGGAAAACAGGGTCTGGAGTGGACCTCCAGCAAACTCCAACAGACCTGCAGCTGAGGGGGCTATCTGTTAGGAGGAAAACTAACAGAAAGGAATAGCATCAACATCAACAAAAAGGACCTCCACACCAAAACCCCATCCATAGATCACCAACATCAAAGACCAAAGGTAGGTAAAACTACAAGTATGGAGAGAAACCACAGAAGAATGGCTGAACATTCCAAAACAAGAACACCTCTTCTCCTCCAAAGGAACACAACTCCTCACCAGCAAGGGAAAAAAAACTGGATAGAGAATGAGTTTGACAAGTTGACAGAAGTAGGCTTCAGAAGGTCAGTAATAACAAACTTCTCTGAGCTAAAGGAGTATGTACTAGCCCATTACAAGGAAGCTAAAAACTGTGAAAAACTTTAGACAAATGGCTAACTAGAATAACCAGTGTAGAGAAGACCTTAAATGACCTGATGGAGTGGAAAACCACAGTATGAGAACTTCGTGAAGCATACATAAGTTTCAATAGCCGATTCAATCAAGCAGAAGAATGGATATCAGTGATTGAAGATCAAATTAATGAAATAAAGCGAGAAGACAAGATTAGAGAAAAAAGAGTGAAAAGAGACTAACAAACCCTCCAAGAAATATGGGACTATGTGAAAAGACCAAATCAACATTTGATTAGTGTACCTGAAAGTGACAGGGAAAATGGAACTGAGTTAGAAAACACTCTTCAGGATACTATCCAGGAGAACTTTCCTAACCGAGCAAGGCAGGCCAACATTCAAATTCAGGAAATACAGAGAGCACCATAAAGATACTCCTCAAGAAGAGCAACCCCAAGACACATAATTGTCAGATTCACCAAGGTTGAAATGAAAGAAAAAATGTTAAGGGCAGCCAGTGAGAAAGATCGGGTTACCCACAAAGGGAAGTCCATCAGACCAACAGTGGATCTCTCAGCAGAAACCCTACAAGCAAGAAGAGTGGTGGCCCAATATTCAACATTCTTAAAGAAAAGAATTTTCAACCCAGAATCTTATATCCAGCCAAACTAAGCTTCATAAGTGAAGGAGAAATAAAATCCTTTACAGACAAGCAAATGCTGAGAGATTTTGTCACCACCATGCCTGCCTTACAAGAGCTCCTGAAGGAAACACTAAAGATGGAAAGGAACAACTGGTACCAACCACTGCAAAAACATACCAAATTGTAAAGACTATTGATGCTATGAAGAAACTGCATCAATTAACGGGCAAAATAACCAGCTAGCATCATAATAACAGGATCAAATTCACACATAACAATGTTAACCTTAAATGTAAATGGTCTAAATAAACCAATTAAAAGACACAGAGTGGCAAATTGGGTAAAGAGTCAAGACCCATTGGTGTCCTGTATTTAGGAGTCCCATCTCACATGCAAAGACACACGTAGGCTCAAAATAAAGGGATGGAGGAAGATCTGTCAAGCAAATGGAAAGCAAAGAAACAGCAGGGTTTGCAATTCCAGTCTCTGATAAAACAGACTTTAAACCAACAAAGATCAAAAGAGACAAAGAAGGCCATTACATAATGGTAAAGGGATCAATTCAACAAGAAGAGCTAACTATCCTAAATATATACACACCAAATACAGGTGCAAGCAGATTCATAAAGCAAGTTCTTAGAGACCTATGAAGAGACTTACCTTCCCACACAATAATAATAGGAGACTTTAACACCCCAATGGTAATATTAGACAGATGAACGAGACAGAAAATTAACAAGGATATCCAGGACTTGAACTCAGCTCTGGACCAAGCAGACCTAATAGACATCTAGAGAACTCTCCACCCCAAATCAACAGAATATACATTCTTCTCAGCACTGCATCACACTTACTCTAAAATTGACCACATAATTGGAAGTAAAACACTCCTCAGCAAATCTAAAAGAACAGAAATCACAACAAACAGTCTCTTAAACCACAGTGTAATCAAATTAGAACTCAGGATTAAGAAACTCACTCAAAACTGCACAACTACATGGAAAGTGAACCCTTCAAAAAAAAATCAATGAATCCAGGAGCTGGTTTTTTGAAAAGATCAACAAAATAGATTGACCACAGGCAAGACTGATAAAGAAGAAAAGAGAGAAGAAACAAATAGGCGCAATAAAAAATGATAAAGGGGATATCACCACCAATCCCACAGAAATACAAACTCCCCATCAGAGAATATTATAAACACCTCTATACAAATAACTGAAAATCTAGAAGAAATGGATAAATTCCTGGACACATACACCCTCCCAAGACTAAACCAGGAAGAAGTCGAATCTCTGAATAGACCAATAACAGGTTCTGAAATTGAGGCAATAATTAACAGCCTACCAACCAAGAAAACTCCAGGACCAGACAGATTCACAGCCAAATTCTACCAGATGTACAAAGAGGAGATGGTACCATTCCTTCTGAAACTATTCCCATAAATAGAAAAAGAGGGAATCCTCCCTAACTCATTTTATGAGGCCAGCATCATCCTGATACCAAAACCTGGCAGAGACACAACAACAAAAAAGAGAATTTTAGGCCAATATCCCTGATGAATATCAATGTGAAAATTATTAATAAAATGCTGGCAAACTGAATCCAGCAGCACATCAAAAAGTTTATCCACCACAATCAAGTCGGCTTCATCCCTGGGATGCAAGGCCGGTTCAACTTATGATAGTCAATAAACGTAATGCATCACATAAACAGAAACAACAACAAAAACCACATAATTATCTCAATAGATGCAGGAAAGGTCTTTGACAAAATTCAACAGCCTTTTATGCTAGAAACTCTCAATAAGCTAGGGTTTGATGGACTGTATCTTGAAATAACAAGAGCTATTTATGACAAACCCAAAGCCAGTATCATAATGATTGGACAGACCTGGAAGCATTTATTTTGAAAACCTAAACAAGACAAGGATGCCCTCTCTCACCACTCCTATTGAACATAGTATTGGTAGTTCTGGCTAGGGCTATCAGGCAAGAAAAGGACATAAAGGGAATTCAATTAGGAAAAGAGGAAGTCAAATTGTCTCTGTTTGTAGACAACATGATGGTATATTTAGAACACCCCATCGTGTCAGCCCCAAATCTTGTTAAGCTGATAAGCAACTTCAGCAACATCTCAGGATACAAAATCAATGTGCAAAAATCATAAGCATTCCTATACACCAATAAGAGAAAAACAGAGAGTCACATTATGAGTGAACTCCCATTCACAATTACTACAAAGAGAATAAATTACCTAGGAATCCAACTGACAAGGGATGTGAAGGACCTCTTCAAGGAGAACTACAAACCACTGCTCAATGAAATAAAGGACACAAACAAATGGAAGCACATTTCATGCTCATGGATAGGAAGAATCAATATTGTGAAAATGGCCATACTGCCCAAAGTAATTTATAGATTCAATGCTATCCCCATCAAGCTACCACTGAATTTCTTCACAGAATTGTAAAAAACTATTTTCAATTTCATATGGAACCAAAAAGAGCCCGGATAGCCAAGACAATCCTAAGCAAAGAGAACAAAGCTGGAGGCATCATGCTACCTGACCTCAAACTATACCACAAGGCTACAGTAACCAAAACAGCATGGTACTGGTACCAAAACAGATATATAGACCAATGGAATAGAACAGAGGCCTCAGGAATAACACCACATATCTACAACCATCTGATCTTCAACAAACCTGACAAAAATAAGCAATGGGGAAAAGATTCCCTATTTAATAAATGGTGCTCGGAAAGCTGGCTAGCCATATGTAGAAAGCTGAGACTGGATGCTTTCCTTACACCTTATACAAAAATTAACTCAAGATGGATTAAAGACTTAAATGTAAGTTCTAAATCCATAAAAAACATAGAAGAAAACCTAGGCAATACCATTGAGGACATAGGCATGAGCAAATACTTCATTAGTAAAACACTGAATGCAATGGCAACAAAAGCCAAAATAGACAAATGGGATCTAATTAAACTATAGAGCTTTTGCCCAGCAAAAGAGACTATCATCAGAGTGAACAGGCAACCTACAGAATGAGAGAAAATATTTGCAATCTATCCATCTGACAAAGGGCTAATATTCAGAATCTACAAAGAACTTAAACAAATTTAAAAGAAAAAAAACCAAACAACCCCATCAAAAAGTGGGCAAAGGATATCAACAGACACTTCTCAAAAAAAGACATTTATGCAGCAAGAGACATATGAAAAAAAGCTCATCATCACTGGTCATCAGAGAAATGTAAATCAAAACCACAATAAGATACCATCTCACGCCAGCTGGAATGGCAATCATTAAAAAGTCAGGAATCAGCAGATGCTGGAGGGGATGTGGAGAAACAGGAATGCTTTTACACTGGAACATCACACACCGGGTCTTGGTGGGGTGGGGAACTGGGGGAGGGAGAGCATTAGGAGGATTACCTAATGTAAATGATGAGTTGATGGGTGCAGCAAACCAACACAGCACATGTATATGTATGTAATAAATCTGCACGTTGTGAACATGTACCCTAGAACTTTAATAAATAAAAAAGAGGCAACATGAGTTTCAACATATTTGTGGAAGTTTTCTCCCCATTTCCAATGTCTCCTGAAGATTAAGTAGAGGACCAAGATGGATGCCTGCACGAGTATAGTGTTAAATAGAATTGGTGAGAGCAAAAATCTTTTCTTCTTCCACATCAGGAAACAAGCTTTCAATATTTTATCATTAAATATAATGTTTATGTCAGTATTATTATTATTATTGAAATATATTTTAAACATAATATAGCATACAGATTTTAAATGTGGAGATTAATCAGTTTTGGTAAATGTGTACAGGCCCCAATAAGTTCCATGTGGTAGGAAGAATTCTTAGATGACCCCCAAATTTCCTAGTCTCTAGGGTTCACACCCTATATGATCCCTTCCCTCAAATGTGGGTAAGGTATGCAAATATGATGAAATATCACTCCCTTTATTATGCTTTGTTATAGAGACAAAGAGGTTCTGCAGTTATAATTAATGTCCCTAGTCGGTCGATTTCAATAAAAAGGGTGAGCCTAATGTAATTAGGTAGCTTTTATTTTAATTTAAATTTAATTTTGTTTTAAGTTCTGGGATACATGTGCTGAACATGCAGGTTTGTTACATAGGTATACATGTGCCATGGTGGTTTGCTGCACCTATCAACCTGTCATTTAGGTTTTAAGCCCCCCATGCATTAGGTATTTTTCCTAATACTCTCCCTCCCCTTCCCCCCCACCCCATTACAGGCCCTAGTGTGTTATGTTCCCCTCCCTGTGTCCAAGTGTCCTCATTATTCAACCCACACTTATGAATGAGAACATGAAGTGTTTGGTTTTCTGTTCCCGTGTTAGTTTGCTGAGGATAATGGTTTCCAGCTTTGTCCACATCCCTGCAAAGGATGTGAACAAATTTTTTATGGCTGTATAGTATTCCATGGTGTATATGTGCCCACATTTTCTTTATCCAGTCTATCATTGATGGGCATTTGGGTTGGTTCCAAGTCTTTGTTATTGTAAATATGCTGCAATAAATATACATGTGCAATAAACATACATCTGTATAGTAGCATGATTTATAATCTTTCGGTATATACCCAGTAATGGGATTGCTGGGTCAAATGGTATTTCTGGTTCTAGATCCTTGAGGAATCGCCACACTGTTTTCCACAATGGCTGAACTAATTTACACTCCCACCAACAGTGTAAAAGCATTCCTACTTCTCCACATCCTCGCCAGCAGCAGCGGACACACTTCTGATTCATAAAAAAATAATCAGGCGTGTTGTGAACTGCCTATAGAAGGGTCCCTGTGATTAGGAAATGAGGGTGACTTTAGGAATTTAGAGTGTGACTTCTATCTGAAAGTAAGAAACATGGACTTCAATTCTACAGATGTGAGGAACTAAATTGTTCCTGCAACAACAAGAACCTGGACAAGGACCCTGGACTCCAGGTAAGACTGTAGCTTTAGCTAACACTTTCTCAACCCTTGGCAGAAGACTCAGCTATGCCATGCCTAGACTTCTGACCTACAGAAACTGTAAAATAATAAATAGAGGTTGTTTAAGTTACGAAGTTTGTGGTACTTTGTTATACAGCACCAGAAAACTAGTACATTCCCTCATGTCCCTTTCTAATTCATCTTATCCCAGAGGCTGCTCTAATTTCGATCGCCATATCTTAGTTTTGCCTATCCTAGAATTTCATATAAATTGCAACATATATGTAAATAAAATCTTTGGTGTCTGGCATTTTTATCCAAGTTGTACACATCAGTAGTTTGTTCTTTTTCTCGATAAGTATTCTATCATATGAATATATTGCAATTTTATTATTTAATCACCTGGTTACGGCATTGGGTTGTTTCCATTTTAGGGCAATTATGAATAAAGCTGCTATTTTGAACATTGTAGCCCCCAGATCTTTTGTGGACATATGTTTTGTTTCTTTTGGGGAAGTACCTGGAGTAGAATTCCTGAGTCATAGGGAAGGTGAATGTGTGTAAGATTTGGCCAGATTATGTTCCAAAAAATTATATTATTTTTCATTCCTACCAGCAATGCATGAGCATGCCAGTACTTCTGCATCTTGCCAAAACTTGTTTTTGCCAGCCTTTTTAGTAGACCCTAGAGCAAAACTGGCAGAATTTGAATTACAGCATTGCAACTTAATGTATTACCTTGACCAAGTTACTCTCTGTCTCAGTCTTCTTATTTGTAAATTGAGCACAATATTTGTACCTAGTTCATAGGGTTGCTTTGGTGATTAAATGAGTTGATGTATGTAAAGTCCTTAGAATCATGCTTGACATTTGGTATTATATAAATGAAAGCTATTGTAATTGAATATTTTTGTACTTGTGTTCATGAAAAAGATTGGTCTATAATTTTCTTTCTTGTACTCAACTTTTAAGGTTTTGTTGACTTTCTGAATTGTGTTTATATTTATTGGCAAGTCTTCTTGTAATGATCCTTCAAATTTGTATCTTTAAATATAAACTCAATTTATTTCCATGTTGTTTGTATTTTCTTTTCTTCTTTTTATCGTCATTAATCTTGCCATTGTTTTTATCTGTTCTTAGTGTTTTCAAAGACTCACCTCTTAAATTTGTTGATCTGCTCCTTTGTAGGTTTATTTTCCTGGTCATTTGTTTGTGCTCTTATCTGCGTTTTCTAGTTTTGGCAGATTAACTCTTCTCTTTTCCTCTTGTAACTTCTTAATTTGGGTGTTTTATTTTTCCATTCTTAGACTTTCTTGTAAAAATGTCAGCACTTAAGTCTAAGTCTACATTTCCTTCTATGTACACTGTTAGCTGCATACCAAAGATTTTTATATGAGGTTTTCTCATTAAAACTAGTTTTAAATATTTCCCAATTTTCACTATTATTTCTTTAATAAGAATTGCATATACATGTGATTTTTAAATTTCAATATCAGCATCTTTCCTGGTCATCTTTTTGTTATTGAATTTTATCAAATAGTTTTATGCATTGTTTGAAAAAATTGCATTTCTTATATCTTACATTGTTGTTTGTCAAATTCTGTGACATTTATTGAGACTGATTTATTGCCTAGGTTATGGTCAACTTTCCTAAATCTATGATATGTGTTTGAAAAAAGTGTGTTTTCTATGCATTAAATATAGTTTTTTTGTTTGTTTGTTTTTAGACAGAATCTTTCTCTGTTGCCCAGCTGGAGTGCAGTGGTAAAATCTTGGCTCACTACAACCTTTGCCTCCCAGGTTCAAGTGATTCTCATGCCTCAGTTTCCCAAGTAGCTGGGATTACAGGCTTGTGATACCATGCCTGGCTAATTTTTGTATCTTTAGTAGATATAGGGTTTCACCATGTTGGCCAGGCTAGTCTCAAACTTTTGGCCTCAACTGATCTGCCCACCTCAGCATTCCAAAGTGCTGGGATGATAGGCGTGAGCCACTGTGCCCAGTCTAGTATAATATTTCATATATCCATTAGTTGACCTTGCTCATCAAACTCTTTAAAGTCATATATCCTTGCTGAATTTTTGCTTGCTTGATTATTTATTATTGAACATTAATTCTCTTTTTCACCTGTGATCAGTTATAATTTAAATCTGCTCCTAAAACAAGACATGAAAATTTATAACTTTATCAAGTTTGGCTTCTAATTTGGAATATTTTTGCTTTATAAATATATTTTGAGACTCTTTGATTAGTATTTGCCCCATAACTTTTTATATTTTATCTTCAATCATTTGGCATTTTTATATTTTTGGAGTTTCCTTAGTAAAGCACACTTAACTCAATGTATTATAAAAAATATAATTGACAATCTTTGTCTTGTAAGTGAAGAGTTTAATTTGTTTACGTTTTTGTTATTACTTTCTAAGTTTATTTCTACTTTCTTACTCGGTGCTTCCCATCTTGTCTTTCCATAACTGAGTAATATTTTCTACACAGTGTCATTTTCTTATTCTCCTGATTATTTCTTTATAGAAAACAAATATATCTTTCTGGGCTACTTTTTGGATAGCTTTTGGATAACCACCAATTTGGAGTCACTTTATCTGAGTTGACATGAATTTGTGCTACAGCCTCACATAATAAAAGGATTGCATTGTGATATCTCAGGGGAAGATTTTTCATATTCTTGTAGCAACAAAATTAAGATAGGCAAGATTCCTTGCTGGCCTCTTCTGCAGGGCACCCTGACACTGAGGATATAGTCCTGTTGTTCACCGGATTTATGTCAGGGAGTTTTATCGGAATCTCCATTTTTGTCTGCTCTAGGTTGTAAGTTTCACACATGTTGTAGTCAGTGAAACTAAAACTCAGGGTCACTAGAGTTTTGTAGAAGTCATCAGAGTAGCTGAGACACTAGCTGACCTCTCAGAGTTCCTACTTTCACTTCATTTTTTGTCCTCTATTGGTTCCAACCTTTGTGTGTAGGGTTGTGTGTGTGTGTGTGTGTTTGCCATTTCCATTGTATACTAAAATTTGTCTGTTTCATTATTTTAAAATGTTGCCTAAATTATTAGTTATCATCTTCAATAGGGTTGTTTAGGATATCCAATCTGTCACGATAGAAATGGAAGACAGGCTTTCTTAATATTTGTAGAATCTATCCCCTTTCTCTGCCTTACCTTCCGCTTTTTAAGTTTAGACCTTCATCATTTGTCAACTGGATTCTGGTTTCACCCTACTTCACATCGTGGTGATGTCGAATTTTCATGGTGTTCTCCTTGAGTTTGGCATAAAATTTAAATTCCTTAGAGAACACAGAGAAGGAACAGTCAATAAGGATTGACTAAAACGGAAGAGTGAACTATTAGGGAGCAGAGCCAATTCAAAAATTGAGTAATCGAAAGTGTATCTTGAAGAATATAAGACCATGAAATTATATCATTTTACTTTTTAGTCTAAAAGCACAGATTTCTACTTTGTATCTGAGAGAAAAATCAAATTCCCCAAGTTCATCACTTGTATTTCAAAGCACATTATTTGCTTAATCTAAAAAGATCTTTGACAGCAAGTTTCAAGTACTTAAGAATGCACAAGACTTCTTGTCCATGAATAGAATGAACAGAGAGATGGATATATGTCTCATTATAGAAGTCTTCCTGAATGATAATTCTGTTGCAGATGGATAATGATATGTTGCCTCTCTTTGCTGTTATCGAGCATTAGATTGTTATTAACACTGTTTCATTTTCTATTACCTACAAAGTGGGGGTGGGGGAGAACTAGATTCTTTTTATAATACATTTTAAAGCTTATTTTATCAATGTCTAGCATACCATGATTTTAAAAGCATGTTATTACTTCCTCAGCTCAATTAATTTAATACTAATTTAAAAACCTACAATCATCAATGGTAAGTAGGGGTTCAAAAAATAATGAATCAGATAATACTTTATATTATTTTTTCATTTGTCTGTTTGCATGAAAGACACACACTCACACATTCATCTTCATTAGCAATCCAGTTGAAAAAAGACCTGGTACTTTAAGTTCCTGGACGGAAAGGGGAAGTTTTATTGATAACATATCAATGCATCTAATACATTGGCAAACTTTTATTTAGTAAAAACTCTTTAAAGAGCAAAAAGCAAGTTTTGTGAAGAATATTGCCATGATTATAAACAGACGAAGAAACACAGATGTTAAAATAACAGTGCTGATGTAGATGTTTCAGAGAAACGATATGTAGTCAATAATTCCTAACCAAAGCCCTGTAATGGATAACAGGCCTAATATATTCACATAGGTGGGCACCAAACTCAGGTTAGACAAAAGCCGCTTTTCAGGAAAGGGTTATCTAAGATTGGATGACTGACTTCATAAAGCCTTCTGCTTTGTTTTATTAAGTGTCTTCATATCTTTTGCTTGTAATTTCCCTATAATCGGCTACGGTTAAAACTGGGCTGCTCTATCTCAAAATATCCAGGCCTTGCTGATTTTCTTGTCTTAATTGTTTCCTGTGACACAGCCATCAAGTAAAGCTGAAACATCATAGTATTGTTGCCTTCTAGACCAATACAGTCCAACAGTAATATAAAGCAGTCCTAAAGTGCAAGCCACATATGTAATTTAAAATTTTCTAATATATTTTAAAAAAGGAAAAGGAACAGAAGAAATCAATTTTAATAATGAATTTTTATTTAACTCCATGTCCAAAATATTACAATTTTGATATATAATTTTTATAGAGATTGGGTCTAGCTCTGTCACCCAGGCTGAAGTGCAGTGACGCGGTAATGACTCACTGCAATCTCAAGCTTTTAAGCTCAAGCGATCCTCCTGCCTAAGCCTCCTGTATAGCAAGGACTACAGGCATACACTCCCCTACCTGGTTATTTTTTTTATTATTATTCTTTGTAGAAACAGAGTCTCACTATGTTGCTCAGGCTATTAATCAGATATTTTAAGTTATATTTTTATACTAAGTCTCCAAAATCTTGTGCCTACTTTACACTTACAGCACATCTCCATTTGCACTAGGCATGTGCCAAGTGCTCAATAGCCATATGCAGCTAGTGGCTCCTATATGGACAGCACAGTTCTAGATTTAAAATATATATATTTTAAGAATTACAGGGCCAGGCATGGTGGCTTACACTTATAATCCCAGCATTAATTGAGGCTGAGGTTGGATGATTGCTTGAGCCCAGGCATTCGAGACCAGCCTGGGAAACATAGTGAAACCCTGTCTCTATGCAAAAATAAAAAAAGTATTTGCTCAGTGTGGTGGCACATGCTTGTGGTCCCAGCTCCTCGAAAGGCTGAGGTAGAAGGATCACTTGAGCCCAGGCAGTCGAGGCTGCAGTCAGCTGTTATCACACTATTGCACTCCAGCCTGGGTGACAGAGTGGTACCCTGTCTCAAAAAAAAAAAAGAAAAAAAAAGAAGAAGCTCACAAAACAGCTATTTTGATTAGACTCAGCTGCCTTCACTCCATCTCTGTGAAAATAGAATATTGGGAATGTGCTTAGCTTTCATCTTAAACCTTGGGAAACTGAAATACTCATCTGGTCTTTTGTTTGTTTATTTGTTTGTTTTTGAGACAGAATTTCACTCTGTCTACCAGGCTGGAGTGCAACAATGCAATCTCAGCTCAGTGCATCCTCCGCCTCCTGGGTTCAAGCGATTCTCCTACCTCAGCCTCCCGAGTAGCTGGGATTACAGGCGCATGTCACCACTCCCAGCTAATTTTTGCATTTTTAATAGAGACAGGTTTCACCATGTTGGCCAGGTTGGTCTCGAACTCCTGACCTCAGGTGATCTGCGTGCCTCGGCCTCCCAAAGTGCTGGGATTACAGGCATGAGTTGCCATGGCTGGCCTCATCTGTTTATTTAAAACATATTAACTCTGTTGATTGTGTGCTGTATAGTGCATTTGGTGCTGGGGTGAATGTCATAAATAGTCCCCATTCTTCCATTCTTACAAAGCTTACATTATCATAAGAAATATGGACAAATACACATTGTTGAACATTTTGTGCAACATGGAACTTAGAAACTCTTCTAAGTGTACTATTATTTTCTCCAATTTACAGATGAGAAAAGGTTAGTCAATTAGCTCCTTGCTAGAATGTCATATCTGTCTCCATAGCTCTTCGCTCTCCCAAGCTGAAGTTATTGGTTGGTACCTAGAGGCTCCTGGGGCAGGGTTTTCAACCTTGGCAGCACATTCAGAATCTCCTGAAGAGATTCTTATGGTTACCAAAGCCTGGGAACTTCCCTAAGAAATTGTGATTTAATTGATCATATGGTTTGGCTGTGTCCACACCCAAATCTTGAATTGTAACTCTCATAATCCCCATGTGTCATGGGAAGGACCCAATGGGAGGTAATTGAATCATAGGGGCAGGTTTTTCCCATACTATTCTCATGATAATGAATAAGTCTCACAAGATATGATGGTTTTATAAATGGGAGTTCCCCTGCACAAGCTCTCTTGCCTGCCTCCATGTAAGACATGCCTTTGCTTCTCCTTTGCCTTCAACCATGATTGTGAGGCCTCCTTGGCCATGTGGAACTGTGAGCCCATTAACCCAATCTTTTTTCCTTTAAAAATTACCCAGTCTCTGGTATGTCTTTATTAGCAGTGTGAGAGTAGACTAATGCAATTGGTCTGACCTCTAATTACCAGGTGGTTCTCCTGTGCCATCAGTGTTGTCTGAGGAGAAATTCAAGGAGATGGCCATGGGAAATGGCAGCAAGTCACCAGTGATAGCAGTCCTTTTCTAACCTTCACTCACAACAAAATAATTAAGCTTTGGCTTTGTCTCAAACACCAAGTCGTAAGGTCTTTACCCAAGTTCCTTTTACCATATTCTGCTCACTTTAGAAATCATGAAACATTTAGCTCGTGCTAAATTTTCTGCTGGGTCTAGAATCTGTAGGGGGAAAAAATAATACATTTTCCTCTATACATCTTAGATTCATTGACGGGGCCCAGTAAGACAGACTCACAAAAGACAGATTAACAAAAGAAAAACAAGCAGAAGTTTATTAACATGTGCATCACACATACACATGTTACTCAGAGATGAGTCACTCAAAGAGGTTGGTTAGAACTTGAGTTTATATAGTATCTCAACAAAAGAATAATACTTTTTAGAGAGGTGAAAAGACAAAAGGAAAAACTTTGAGCTTCTAGGCATGGAAAATTGTGGAAGGCAAATATAGAGAGGGAATTTATGAGAGAGAAGAGCTAGAGAGTAGTGTTTGTTGTATAGATTCCTCTATCACCACCTTGGGGCTAATATGTATCTAGAGTTGTCTCTGGTTATAAATTTCTGTCCTTTCTGCTAGAGAGAAGAGGAGGAGAAGGCATCTTCTCCTCCTTCTGAAGAGAAGACATCTTCTTCTCTTCTGTAAAGAGAAGACATCTTTACAAACTTATATCTTATTTTTAATCAAACAGGGGAAGGGCAGCTAACTTCTATCTGTTTCTTCTTGATTGCGTTCAGCCAAAATTATCCTTATGCAAAAGTGGCTTAACTTGGGGTGACACATCTTGCTACCCTTCAAGTTCACTAAATCTCTACTCCAAGACAAGTCTATGTGATCTCTTGGAGAGTTCTTTTCTATGTTTTGATCCAATTTACCTAGAGTGTGGTCCAAGAGTTTGCATTTCCAACAATATCCTAGGAGTTGCTATTTGCTTGTCCAGGGCTCACATTTTGAAAACTACTGCTCTATGGAATATAGGTCTGGATTTCTTAAATTGCTTGCAGCTACTGCTCCCACCCCCCACCATCCCACATGCAACTTGTTCCACTCCAGTGAATATGTTCACTTAATTCCCAGAATCTGCTGGCCTACCCTGTCTTAGTGCACTTTCTATTTCTATATCTAGCTCTGTAATGAGATATACTTATGCTCTGACAAATGTAATATAGTGTGAGCTTTGTAGTAATGGAATCAATAATACTATTGTGGCTTTTCAGATAATCCTCACTTATCAGTGAGCACTGCATGTGAGGCAAGCTCAAATTAGAACTTTTATTGCCCTGGAAATTTTGTAGTATTTTATGTAGAACTCAAGGTACAATGTCATGTATTTTGGACAATATGAGAACAAAAAAGGATGAACAAAGAGACATAATTCAGGGAGGGTAAAGTCGTCAAGTTCAAATAAAACAAGATCACCCCGTCTTCTTGGGGAAGAATTTGTTCCTACTTTGTTCAACTTGGTCAGTCTTTTGAGACATAGGTGGTCCTTGATGTTGTATGCTTGATATTCTTATAGTTTGTCCCCTTCCCCTTTCTACTTTACGGCCAGCTTATTCCACACCCATAGAAACCCCCTTATCCTTCTTCACCTTTCTCCATGATACATTGAGAGATGTTAGCAAAGTATATCAATTCCCAGCTTCCCTTTCCACTAAAAATGACATACCCATAATATAATCCTAGTCAGGAAGATGTAGACGTAAGTTTCTAAGGAGGGCTTTCCTTCCCAGATACAAAGACAAACCTCATAATGAGAAAACATTACCCTCTGTTCCTGCTGAGACACAAACACGATGTCTCATAAGTTCAACAGCCATATTGCAAACCAAAAAGACAACAAGAAATTAGGAGTGCAGGTTTTTGATAAGATCTTTAAGTAGTCAAACCAGTCCTGAACTGCCTACAACTAAACTTTTTGTTATTTGAGAATGATAATCTCCAGTTTTATTCATCCCTTTGTTTGTCAAGTTTATTGTATAAGCCAGATTCAGTCCTGACTGGTATACATACAGAACTCTTAAACTACTCTTTAAACTACTAACCTACGACTGCTCTAAATATCAGTTTGTTAATAATGACTTTAAGCCCTTACCTTGTTGGTACTGCCAAACAAACCTTACCACTGGGGTAAAAGACCCAGACTGCCTTACCAGGCTACAAGAATATTTGCATGTAGAAGCTGAGGGAAATTATTCCTTCCCTACCTCTCCATGGTCCTAACAATCAACATCTGCAACATGAAAGAAGTGGCCCTGGAAGCTCAGGATTTCTGGGGGCATGTAGTTTGTTTGCTCATGATGGTCTACATTCTTTTGTCCAGTTAAACCTTCTTTGTTGCCTCACCTATATCCTGTACCCAATTTTGGTGAGTGGAACCAGAGTCTGTGCTGCATTTTCAGCAGATAGCTGGAGAACGGCATTTCCTCTCATCGGTCACCTTGGTATATTGGTGGAAGCTGTTTTTTAACTAGTATTTCTGTAGTGAAAAAGAGACTTTGCCACTGAATATGCAAAGACTAGATCCTTCTAAATTTACAAGCATAACAGAAACAAAGACTTGCAAAGGGGACACAGAAACTTGCTAGTTAAATTATTAACCAAGCAAAGCTCAGTAAACTAAGGGGAGAAGTGCTATGTTTAATATTTTAGAACATTTTAAGTCCCTGTAGTAGTGGGCTACAGTGCTTTATTCAAGATTAGTTCCACATAAACTTGCCAAGATAAAGAACTTCTGTCAAATGACTCTTTGTTTCCCAGCTGCTTTTCGATTAGCATACAACAGTCATAGAGCCACATCTTGTGATCTTTGAGCTGCTAAACAGTTTGAATACACCAGAATTTTACATTAAATGAAAATGACTATTAAAATGCATTTGAGTTTATGATGATTGGGCCTCTGCAGTCTTACACACTGAGCAGTTCTGAAATTTCTGATGACTTCCTCTTCTCATAATTTTGTACTGCATTTTAGCATTCTGAGCTTAAGAAACACAAATTCAATTTAACTTTCATATTGCTCATTTCTAAACAAAAACTCCACATTTCTTCTAAAATGAAAAAGTATTATAAACTTACCTAAAGGCAAAAATGTTCAGTAGTAATCTGGGCCACATACAAAAACTTTCCAATAGAAGAAAATGGTTTTCAGTGGGAGTCTTTACATTTTTAATTCCTTGTGTTATGCTTATAGTGTCAATGATTTTACTATCAAGTCAAAATGAAAGCCTTGGCAGCAAGGTCCCTTGAAGAGTGAACAAAGCAGGTTAATTAGAAGCATTTTGGGTTTTTTTTTTTAGTTGCAAATTCTCATGAGTGAAAGAAATGAAGTAGAAATCTCATAATGCAAAAAGAAAATGGCATTATTTTTATACTCACAGATGAATAAGCTAGATCCTAGAAAAACTATCTGTTACGGAAAATCTGTAACAATAGTGGAATTTTTTTTCCTAAGAAGATTGGCCCCATGCCCCCTTTCTCACTTTGAGTCTACTTCTTATTGCTGCCACAGCATCAGCATTTACATGTAACCTTCTCTTCTCCCCTCTGTTTCCCTATAGCTGTGAACCCCAGCTTGTAGCTCTTTTTGCACTATGTTTGAACAATAAGTGGATTTTGTGTGTGTGCAATTGCAGTGATCTATAGTGCCTTTCCATGTTCATCATGGATATCTTCCACTTCCCAGATTACCTCCGGCACTTCTGAGCCAGCTTCTCCCACTGTGCAGCATGCTCCCGGGATAAATTCCCTGCCATCAGTTGCTGCGTGGGCAGCAAATGCAAGCTAATTTTAACCTTAGCTTAACCAAAGCATTATTAGAATCTTAAAACCACAGAACACACATTATATGGCAGAGACCAAAGACAAATAGGAGTGATTTGGGGGAAAAGTATGGAGCTCTGTGATGTTGGGGGTTATTCCAATGTCTGATTCTCTCAGTGAATACCCATAGCTGAGAACAGAGTTCTGTTTAAAAATAGTTTTGCATATTTATTATTCCTGAAGCACATGTCAGACAGACAATATTTATCTGGGTCAGTGAGCTCAGTTGGTACAGTGCTAATAAGGCCAAAAGCATGGACTCTTTCCCCATAGAAACCGGGAAAATTGACTCAGAGAAAGAAAACAAACCTATTCTACATTCACACGTTGTACCCCCAAACCTGGCCAGACATCTTGCAAATGCATGCCGTGAGTAACAAGTGAGGTGGGTAAGAGACAGTGTGCTGCCTTGCAGTAAGTCCAATCAATGCAAGTGTTCTAGAGTTGACTCCAAGCTTAGATCCTTCAGGAAGCATATCAGGATTGTGATTGATTAGGAGTGTTGGAATTCAAATGCTGGACACAACTGGCATATAGATGCATATCACTGCAGCTTGCTATAGAAAATTGTAAGATAATATTATCTATGCTGATGTACACATTATTTTAAAGAATTAATAGTGAGTTCTTTATGGTTTCCACTATTTTCAGGGTTTATCTCTTATAAGTGACTCTGACTCTTGGCCACATAGGAAGACACCATGTGGAAATATCATCTACTTTGGAGTCAGAGAACCAAGATCAAATCCTTCTTTCATCATTTAGTTATGGCATGACCTTGGGCAAGATACTTACATTTTCTAAACTGGGTTTCTGCATATGCAAAATGAGGGTATAACAGAGTTATTGAGAGGATTCTGTGAGATAAGTTATCTAAAGCTATTAACTTAGTGCCTGAGACATAGTAAACTCTCCACTAATGATGGCTTTTATTCTTATTATAGCATAGGATAACATACAAAAATGACAAGCAAGTGACAGAATCATAATAGGCAATCAGTAAAGATCAATTCTCACCCTTCCTCTCTGGTTTGACTGGTTTCTGCTGTTTTAATGTAGGTATCACCCTTCTTTCATGGTGTTTCATTTATTTTATCTTTGCAGGGTATTTTCTGTCCTCCTTGTTCAGGGCCTCCCTATTTCTTCTGTCGCTAGTCCAGGTGTGCTGTGTCCTACATCACTTCATTCCTATGTTGACCGAGTTCCAAGGTCCTTTTTATGGAGCAGCCCTCTTTTTATTTAACTTTCTCTCGGGTTCACTCATTGGAAGATTTATTTATCCATCCAAAGAAAACTATATTAGTGGTGGTGTTCAGGAAGCCAGATGTGAGGTATGTATTTGGAAGTTATAGGCCACTTAGTTTCCAGAAGGTTAAAAATATTACCTCTTTATAGACCTTTGATTTGTCCATGAACTGGATTCAGTATTGGTGCCACATTCAATCTGCTGAATAAGTGTTTTTTAATTTTTTTCCTGCTCAAAATGAAATTGAGAGGGGGCTTGATGAAAATAAATTGGTGGGTATGAAAGAGATTTGTAATGCACCTTAGCTCTATTCTCACAGGTTTCTCCAAATTTACTGTTTGAGCAGCCGACTCTGATGCTGTTGCCATACATCAGTGATGTATGTGGCTGAAGTCGCTGTACTCAATGTTTCCATTTGCATCTTGGACAGTGATTTTAATTCACCTTCTAAGCCAATAAGGAAGAAAAACCTCATTTGCATCTCTCATGGGGAGGCTCTTTTTTAATATTCAAGAAAGTTCATCTGTGGGTACCATCAAAGGCCTTTGATGAGAGCCCCACCAGAGAAGTCCATGATTCTAGGAATTTTGTCTGGTTATTCTTTGTTCATTGCCAACTAGCTCTGAGCCCAGATCTCTCCTCACTTTTTCTTTTTTCATAATATGTCTTAATCAGATTTTATATATTCTGTTATAAATTCAATTGTTTTTCAGTTTGTCCCCAACTGTGAATTTTCTAGACATTCTGGATTCACTCATGGCCTTGTAGTTATATCTGACCTTCATTTGTGTTCTGTAGAAGTTTTGAAAACTTTTGGTAGGGATCACAAGGAGACATGATGTTGGATGCCAGGGTATTGGTATGGAAGGTCCAGCCAAATGAACCAAATGAATAGAGATCAATACATTGCATTCTTCTAAATAATAGAGTTGTTTGGAGGATTCAGTGAGATATTAAAGCTATTAACTTAGTGCCTGGAACTCAGTAAGCTCTCCATTAATGATGGCTTTTATTATTATTACAGCATAAGATAGCATATGAAAAGTGACTGTGTAAGTGAATTACTTTTCTTGAAAACATTTTTCTCTGAACCCATTCTTGGATATATCATCTAGCCTGGTCTAAAATGAGTTCTCTCCCAACCCTTCTTCATGATGTTGTCCACCCATAAAAGCAAAGGTTTTCTCCTCAGATATTTTCCAAAGAATTCTTGTGGCATCTGATAATTGGCACACCAGGAGGAGGCTATCTTTGGCGTGGCTAGAGAGGCTGACAGTTGGCCTACAACCTAGGAGGCCATGCTCCAGTATTTTCTCACCACCCCATGAATAGTGTGAAAGACACATGGTCAAGTTTATTCACTCATCAAACTAATGCATATGGAGCTCTTATAGACGATTAAACACTCAATATAGAAGAATGAAGAAGACATTGTTTCTGCCCATCATCCAACGGGGAGAGACAAACAGATACATAAACAAATCATAACACAGGTTAATTTATAGATAATTGATCTTTTTGATACTTCATTTATCTATTGGCAATATTTCCTGCTTTTCAAATCTATTGAAATATTTTAGGTAGATGTTGCCTCCTATGCCATGTTTCTCTTCAGTCTCACTCTATCCATATTGGTCTCCACCATTTTTTTGTTTGTTTTTAAATTTCTTTTCTTTCTTCTGCGTCTTCAGTCAATCAGCTCCATCTAATTTTCTCTTTGATGAGCTGCAGGAGCAGTATGGTAAGTTTCAGTTTGTTTGCTGGCTCCCAGATCACCGACTAAATGTAGTGAGACCCTAAAATCACTTGGTAAGGCTGTGAGTCAAATCTCCAATAAAATTATGCACTGGCACATACTTGAATCAAAGGCAAACATAGACCACTTTTTGTTGATGAACTCTCTTGAGTCAAGGACTCAAATTTCAAAACCAAATATACTAACAAGGAAAGCTATTTATAATGTATTTCTTCATTAATTCAAACTGCCTTCACATTTTTTCCCCCAAAAACTCATAGGACCCAGAACAGCAAGTATATTATTTAAAAGGTTGTATTTTAATCCAATTACAAAATATAAAGACTCTCAATTAGGCAAACTAAGACTTGTGAATATTCACATAAATTTATTTATTTTTTCCTGCCATTGAATATCAAGGCCTGGCAAGTCATTATCTTTTTTTATACTGAATGAACTGATTAACAGCAATTACAATTATCAGAAGTGAAATGTTTAACAGAGGTGACATTTGGGTTCTCATAACTGGGTTTGAAAGTCACCACATTATTGAGATGGATATGAGAAGTTACTGTGTTATTTTACCTTGTTCCAGTAGGCTCAGTCCTATGGGCAATAGTTTATCACAGAGGGAGGTCAAGAGGTCCATAAAGTTAAAAATAGGATCCAGTAGAAATCTTGCAGAGGGTCATACATTTTCAGAAATCATAGAATTTGAGCATTCTCAGACTATGTTGTCTCTTTACAAGTTGGGAATTATTCTCTGACCACACAACTGGAATAAATGTATTTGTGTGTCTATCTATTTTTCCCTTTTGTTACATGTCTTCTGTATTTGTATCTGTTCTTTATTTTTCCTTTACCCTCTAAAAAATGATTCTTGTTAAGGAACTACTATGGAAGAAGTGTTTCTGTTTGTTTTGTGTACCAGAATCCTGAGATTTTGAGTTATGTCTCTAGGTTTAAGCAACTATCTATAAAAATAATAGAATGAATCATTACTAAATCTTAATCAAACTATGGAGATATTGCTATGGAATGAGATCTGCATACACTTTACTTAGGTTCAATTATAAATGAAGCTTGGTCCTAATGTTAACATCAAATTCAACCCTTCTTTCAATGGGTGACATTCTTAAGTAAATTCAGCTCAAGAGATTGACTTTGGCTTCTTTAGGTTTGGATTCTTTTCTTTGACTTTTGTTTCCAGTACTGCTTTGCACCCTTGCTGAAGAGTAAGCTCTGTAAGGCAAGACTTGTGTCAATTTTGCTCACTTCTGAATCTTCCATGCCAAGATGGTGCTAAGTCTTATTAGTATGTTAACCAATCCCTCTATTTCCTACGATGGTAGTCACTTATGCTTTTCTGTATAATTGTCACATGTTTGTGTCTACAGTTCCTACAAATGAATATGTATGTATGTATGTATACATATATATGTATGTATAGAGATAAATTTTTATTTATATATATAAATATATATACATACATACATACACATGATACACTTTTTTTAACTAACATGTCACCATTGTACTTATTTTAATTCTAAGATGGAAATTGGCCTGGTGTAATAAGGGAGTTTTTGATCTAAAATAATTTACACAACTTAGTGTCTGGTAACATTGGGCAAAATAATTAACCTCTTTGAGCCTAAATTTTCTCACCTACAAAATGGATGCCTATCTCACAGGTTGCTGTCAATTTAAATATAATAATATACATGAAGTGCTTAGTATAACATTTCACACCTAATGTATGATCAATAAATGCCATCACCATGGGGGAGTTGGTCTTATTCTCTCATTGTGGTTGCAATGTGTGGGACATGATAATTATAAGGTTATGAAATTACTTAGTGTATATAGACAATGTCTGACCAGTTACTGACTATGAGATCTTGTCTGTATGACAAGGCCTAATCAGCCATAGCATAATTGAATTGCTTATTTTGACTTTAACAATCAGTTCTGCACAATTAGTTACTATCAAGCTATTCAAAATGAATGAAGTTCCTGCTAGTGAAAGATTACTATGCAAACTATGTCTTTACTATTTGAAATATTATAATGTGACTTGATGCAGTTATAAATAAAGATTCCTTCCCCAATACCCAAAGTTAAAATATTGGTTAAAAATTGTTTGTATCAAAGTAAACAAGATGTCTATATATTAGTGTCAATATATTTGTTCCACTGGGTTGTAGATTTTAAACATTATCCAAATGCTAAATTTAAGTTATTTTCTCAGGCATATAGGACTACAAGGGTGTACAGCAAACAGTATTAGAATTATCTTTGTATATTTACTCAAAATTCTTCCACACAATTGCTTCAAAATTCCAAAGAGATATTGGTGTCAAGTTTACAATCCTCTGAAAATTCAACGAAAAAAAAAGATACTGGAAAATCACAGTTACTCACTTGATACTTTATCAAGTTGCATTTGACATCTTCATGAGGTTCTAAAGAGGTTCTACAGAGAATACCTGGGCCCATCTCCAGTGCTACCCAAATGCTGGAACTCAGTCGTGTCTCTTCCTGGGCCCACTTCTGCCATTTTGATTATCTTCTTCGCCCCTGAGGCATCCGGGTTTGGGATACTTTATTTACTTTTAGAGAGAACAGAGTGACTTCAATAAGAAGTAAGGAAAAGCTATTCAAAAAGTGAGATTCTACAAAGCTAGGTGTGTGAGGAGAATGGGAAAGTCCCCAAGGCAAGGTCGATGTTGCCCGAGGTGAGCACCTGCATGCAAAGGATGAGTATAAAGGAATGAATGGCTCTTAGTGGCTATCAGGGAAGTTTCAATCTAGCAGCAGTCATGGGTTTCAGAGAGTCAACCCTGAAACCATTTAATTTTATTTTCTCAGGCATATAGGGATATCATTTCTTAATAAATCATGTCCTGATAATTGGTTAAGGGTGGAATCCATAAACTGAGAAAGACCAACAGCCTATCTTCTTCCACCTACTGTGCATGTCTAGCCCATCTTTATGCTTTATTTCTATCACTTGCTTTAAAAGTACTGCTGTCAGTTATACGATTGGCTTCATTTAACAAATACTTACATAGCACTTATTGTATGCTGAGCACTACTCTAAGAATTTTAAAAATATTAGCTCAGTGGTTCACAACTGGGGCAATGTCTGGAAACCATTTTGGTTGTCACAATTTGAGAGGAGGTGTTACTACAATAAGTAGAGGCTAGAGATGATGCTAAATATGCTATAATGCACAGGACAGCCCATCTCCCCTCCATCCCACCCCCAAAAAGGAATTATCTGGCCAAAAATATCAGTAGTATCATTGTTGAGAAACTCTGTATATTGACTCATTAATCTTCTTAACAGCCCTATTAAGTAGATACTGTTATTATCCTCATTTCATAGATAAGGAAAGTGAGACACAGAGAGGTTAACAAACTGGCTCAAGGTCACACAGTTGACAAGTGGCAAGGCTGATACTGAAGACCAAGCATCCTTTCTCCATAATCTGTGCTCTACCACCACACCAGGCTGCTTCTCTCTCTCATGGTTATGTGCAGGTTATCTTTGCTACTTTGAAATCTCTTCAAGAAAAGCCAGACTTCATCTCATCCCATTTTCCGACTTTTAGACCAGCCCCCAGACAATGCTGTCTTTGTTCTGGGTTGTCCATCGCTTATGTGAACGTCTTGTTATTCTGTTATTGTGAGAATATCAGAGGCAGGGAATTTACTCATCCCCTAAACTGGTCCCAGCTCACAATGCATCCTCAACCCCGCTCTAGGATATTCATTCTTTTTATCCTCTTCAATACTTCTAGCCTTTTGGCTATTTTAAAGCTAGTTTATGTAAGCTTTGGAAGGCAGGTAATGAATAATGAAATTCAAATGAATCTGTTTTGTGACAAGTTAGCATCCCTGAAGAAGGTGTGAATACACAGTTTGGAAACTTATGAATAAAATTAAAATTAGCCCATTATCTGGGCGTTCTTTATAATAAGACTTCTTAGGTTCTTACATTTCTTTTATAAATATATTATTTGACAGTTGCAAAAATTTATGTGAACTTGCATGATAAAGTCACCCTTGCCCTCCCCCAAATAAAAGTAGGACTGGGTATTTATGTTATCTCTTTGCAGTACTGTGTGTACATTTACTGAGAAGACAGAGGATTTCCAAGCAATACAAGAATTCTGTCACATAAAAGATCCGATGGGAAACATATCAAAGTGTAAGTTTCAAAAAAAGCTACTCTGAAGTTTGCAAAACACTTGGCGTCCATCAAGCAATGTGTAGGTGGACAGCTTTGGTCTCAGTAAATCAGAAACAAGGAGTAATAATTAGGCTTCATTTTGCTTTCCTTCACAGTGCTGGATTGCTGGTTCTGTTTGCGTGCTGGGAAACCATCACACTTTAACCGTAACTGCCTAGGTCTTCTGATGCCATGTTACAGATGGCCTGTGATCTGGGAGCACCCAAAGCAACATGCTGAAACTGAATACAATTCCCTTTACTTCACAGTTCTTATTTCCAGGCAAGCATCATTACCAACCCTGGGTTTGCGGACAGAGAGGAGCAGAGAAGAGAGGAGGGGGAGGGGAAGCAAGGAGAGGAAATGAGTCCTTCAGCATTTAGAAAAAAAAAGCGGGGCGGGGGGGGGTGGGGAACCAGCAAAGAGAATGGTAGGACAAAAACAAGGGTAGTGTTGTCTTTCAAAAGCCAGGGAAGAAATATACTAAAGTAGATACAGCAAACACCTGCATCAAATTCGGTGTGATAGATTAAGTTCAGTAGGCTGGGAGTTGATCCTCAGGTTTGGCAACACAAAGGCCATGGAAAACATTGAAGATGTGTCCTGGCAAACATTTCTGCTATGGAGAGGATATCTTGAAGTAAGAGGAACTCAGGAAAAGAGACTGGGATTCCAAGGACCTTCTCATTCTCGCTCTCTCTTTGCCATCCTGCATCTGATATTAGCCCCCTACTTCTGGTAACAGAGGTGATCGCAATTTATCTAGAGTTGTTTTAGTGGAGTCTTGGGAACAAACTAGATTGGGGTAAGCGGATGTGGGAAGGTGAGGAAGAGGAGGTACCAAATACGGACATCTCTTTGGAAGATTTTTATTATAAAAGGAAGCAAATAAATGGGTGAGAGCTAGAGGAACACATGGGATGAAGGGAGGTTTGTTTTGGTTTATTTTGTGGCTTAGATTAGAGATAATGCAGCTTGTTAGTAAGCTGGTGGGGTTAACCTAGAAGAGATGAGAGAAGGTAAAGGAAGAGCAGGAGGAGAGAGGTATGAGAAATAGATAAGAGAGAAAAAGAGAGGTTAAAGAGAGATGAGAGAGAGATGAGGGACAGGTGATAAATGAAGGAAGGAGCTGAAGCCTTGAGAAGGTGAGAAGAAATGAAATTGGGTGCAGCATAGAGTGGGTAGCTTAGATATGAACAGGGACACAGGACAGTTCACCACTTTTCACCAGAGGTAAAAAGTGTACAGGGAAAAAGGCTTACCCACAGATGCAATTCTAACTAGTGCTACCGCCTGGTTTCCTGACCATGGAGTTAGTTCTTCCCATGAATTACGTTGTTTCTGGCCACTTCCTGTTCATCCTGTTCATCCTGGTCTCCTGACCCTCTTCTCCTCAGATCATGGACCCTGTCACCAGAAGCAGGGCTGATATGAGATGCAGGATGGCAGAGAGTGAGAGGGAGCCAGAAGGCCCTTTCTGCCCACGAAGCCCTAGACACTGTTCCTGAGTTCCTCTTTTGTTCTTTGATATCTTCCCCATCACAGAAACAGTCACAGGTCATGTCTTCAGTGTTTTACTGCTAATCTAAGCTGACAACTAGGGAAAATGAACTTTGTTTTTGCTTTCCTCGGAGACCAGAGACTTTGGAGCCAGAGACTTTCGCTGTCTGTTCACATTTTGCTGCAGAGAAAGAAACCAAAAACATGGAATGTTGTTGTTGCCTTTCAAACATTGAAATTTGTACCTAGACACATAAATCTTCAATTAAGTGTGGTCCATTACAAATGGCAGAATCACTGAGTCTTTCTAAACAGTGATTCTGATTCCAACATTCAAATTCTCCTTTGTGCTGTGTATCTTGGCAGAAGGACACAGGTGAGAAGCACCACGGGCTTCACAGTGAACAAGATGCTGGGACATGGATCTGCCACTCAGTTGGCTAGCTGGAGAAATTCTGTCCTATCAAAACTTTCCACCCAACATATTTATTACGTTACCTCACATCATTTGGAGTTGAAGGTCTCTGTGCATTAGGTAGAAGTGGCATAAATAATTCCATTGTTTAATTTTGAAAATATACATACAGGGAAAGAGCTTTTCCCTCCTCAATAACCAAGCTCAGCCCGTCTTAGAAATTGGTCTTCTAAATCCCAGTAAGGGCCCCATGTGGTTGATGGTTGCATTATTGAATTTATTTGGAAATTTAAAATGCCCCTTTGGATGGAAAGATTAACAGATATTTTGCCAAATTCATTTTTAAAATTTCAATTTATTTTCAAAAAGTTAAATCACTTCTTGTTCCCAGGCAACACTGAATTGAGTTAAAGATACAGATGGTGCCAAATAAGAGAGGCTTTGAGATCCTACCGTTGGATCTATTTCAACATACTCGATAAGAATTAAGAAAGTTGTTCTGCATTGAGGAGTCTGTGGGCCAATCTAATATCTGAGGAAGTCAGCATTAGCCTCACAGAATAAAAATCCAGTGTACTGAGCCTGTGCCATAAAGAGCTTCATAAAACTCACAAGCTAAAATATCTAAAACAAATAACTAATTTTTTAAAAGGTGGCTTATAAATGGACAAGTAGAGAGAAGCAGAAATAACACAGTGGAAAGACTACTGAGCTAGCATCAGATGACCTATTCAGGTCCAGCTGCGCAACTTCCAGCTGTATGACAGAAAATGACACTCTCTCTGAGCCTCAGTGCCCTTACTTCTAAACTGGGAATAATGATATTGTGTCTGCCCATCATATCCTTGCATTTCTTCATTCACGCAACAAAGGTTTGTGTTATCCTGTGCTATTATCACGGTGGAACACAGTGGCCAACAGGTGATACTTTGGAGAGCCACACGTCCTGAAAAGACACTGGGCAAGTTACTCAGCCTTTTTACCTGCCTCTTAGGACTTTATTGTAAGTCAGCTCATTTAACTGAGTTGTAATGGTTAGAGTAGTGCCTGGTAAATAGTGAGTGTTGGGTGTTTTTTGCATCATCATTCCTGACCCCTCACTAGATACAGGGACTCATAGGGAATAAGACAGATTTGGCCCTTGCTCTTATGCAGTTTGTTGTAGAATTGCTGCATACACAGGAAACTTCCTATGCTTGCTTTAAGATCCAGCAGGATAATAAATGAGGAAAAACGCTTTATAAGTTAAATTCTTTACAAATACAAGGCATTATTATTACTTGAATTCTCCACACTCCCAAGGAAGAAAAATGACTTTAATGATGTGCATTAAACTAAATAATGCAGAATTTAATTAGCTTAAACTGTGGGATTCTGTATAAAAGACTTTTAGGTGGGCTGCAGCATTGCTTTTAAGAAATAATGAGTCCATTTCGGGGTACTAAATGAGTTCCTAATGCCTTAAAGAATGAATGTGCCCCCTGAAGAGCCCTCCTCAGGACTAACTTGGCACTAGGGCAAAGAGAGCTCCTTGTTATCCAGACAGCTATTCGTCCTTCCCATAAACCATCTTGGGCTATGTATGAATGGTCTAACATGTTGTCTGTTTTTAGTTCCACTCTACTTTTTAATAGGCTTAACCCTTTCAATATTTAATTTCTTTAAAGAATTTGGGGGTTTTCTAGTGTCCTGTTTTATAGAAATTTAAGTTACTTAGGCCAGCACAAGAAATAATTTTTTTAATGTAAATTAATTCAAACATTGGTACAGTATATGTCAATTACTAGCCTGACAGCTGAACTCTTGGAGTTCTGGACAATCTATTAGTGTAGACTTTCAGTAGCATTTTATGAGTTATATCTAAGACAATCAAAAGGAAATGAATGCATTCCAAATAGCTGGCATTTGATAATCTGTACTTCCTGGAATGTCCAACAAAGATATTTCCAAGGAAAGGGGACATCTGCAATATTTGACATAGCATCTTGTCAGCCATGTGGCTGCTTCTGCATTTCTAGAAAAAGGTGAGTCTAATTTCATGAAAGTTCCTATCCACTTAGCTGTCTCTAGATGTAAATGGCTTTTGGATTCACTGGAATAAAGTAGCCATTTTTCTTTGAAATAAAATCTCTAGCACTTCTAGTATGGTTCATTTTCAGAAAAGGAAGGGATTTAAGTTTCCTCCTGTTATCTTGAATGGTGTACTTGGCAGATGAACACAGGTAAGCAGAAGTACCATGGCCCTCAGCACAGTGAACAAGATCCCAGAACACCAGGACACAGATCAGCTGCTCATTTGGTTGACTGGATAAATTGTGTGCTTTCAAAACTTTCCTCCAAATATAGTTACTATGGACCTTGCATCATTTAGAGTTGAAGGTCTGTGCATTAAGTAGAAGTGGCACAAACAATTCCATGGTTTAATTTTGAAAATATACATATTATATAATACACAGATACATATATTTGGAAAGACGTGTTAAACCAATAATATGACTTTGAAAGATTTCAAATACACAAGTAGTTTTAAAAGTAATGTCAGCATATACAAACACAAATTAATTATTGTCCATGTTTAATAGTCACAAGCTCATTGAATTTTAAATTTCATATTCTCTAATGAGGGATAAGCAGTAATGGGATAAATCCCAAGAATCTGCAGATAGGATTAAATTGACAAGATGTAAAATAGGCATAGTCACAAAGAACACATTTCAAAAAAGAAAAGCCAGTAATTATCTAGCAATATCAAGCCTGTGGTAGCTCATCTTTCTACACAATGGTAAATCAATAATGTTTTCCCAAGATAAAATTTTAGGAATAAATTTGCAGCATCATGCTTTGGAGTCAGCTGGGCCTGATTCTGCTACTTACTAGTGCTTGATCTTGGGCAAATGATTTAAACATGGTTCTGAGCTGTTCTCTGATGATAGTGTATAGTAATGCCTTCCTTTCAGAACTGAGACACAAGAATGTAATAATGTAATTTATGAAAAGTACTTGGTTCATAGTAAATATTTTATATATATGTGTATTTATATGTGTGTGTATGTACATACATATTTCCCCCCTTACATATATAGCAATTGAGACCCTGACTCAGCTTTTCAATGGCAAAATCAGGTCTGAATCTAAAACAAGTCTTTCAAAGTTTCTCATAGTTTATGTGATCTTCATAAAGGCCAGAAAGTCAGCAGAACTCTCAAATTCTCATTTCTGCAAATTATCAGGTTGCTCTAATTGATTATTTCTATACCTAGCTGAGTACTACAATGAAAACAAACAAACAAAAATGTGAATTAGTATTCAAGTGAAATAAGCCACAAACCAGCATGATAGAAAACTGAGGAAGTCTTCAAGATGCTAAAACTGGAAGGAAACCAATTAACTTGGGAAGCAGGTTAAATATAAGTACAACAGACAACCTGTTGGGTTTTTATTTAATATTGATGAGTAAAAAAAAAAAAAGTCTACTCCATTCACAGTATAAACTAAACCTTTCAATAGATAGCAACATATTAGCATATCCAAAACTTAGATTTGTCACTCTAGGTTTTACTTGCCTTTCACCCATCTTTTGCTTTAGCTTATGTATTTTTCTAGGCAATAATACTGATAATAATGATAATTCTTGAAATTCTTCCAAGCTTTATTTGAAAGTAGCAGTATCTACTAAACACCAATTCCCTTATGAATGGATAGCAATGCAAATATAGTACCACTAATAATAACACATACACATACTCTTCTAGTCCACATGGGAGATATAAATAACTATGAGATGCACTCTTTGATCTAAAGATGTTTACAATACAGTTTGTGAAAATGTTATTTAGCATTAGATTACTTTATGAATGGCTGAAAGCTAAGAAAAAGTAGTGGCTTTAAAAAGTGTATCTATTTCCTAGTGTTGCTGCACAAAATTATCACAAACTTGGTGACTTTAAATAACAGAAATGGGTTCTCTCACGGTTCTGGAGGTCAGAAATTTAAATGCAAGGTGTTGGCAGGCGCAGGCTCCCTCTAGAGACTCTGAGGGAGATGACTTCCTTACCTCTTGCAACTTCTGGTGGCTTCCGGCATTCCATGTGGCTGTATCACCCAAACCTCTGCTCCCTGTGCACCTTTCCACCTCCTCTGTGTGTTTGCGTCCTTTCCTCAATTTTCTGTGTGACTCTCCTTGTGAGACTCCTATAAAAACACTTGTTATTGGATTTAGGGCTCACCTGAAAAATTCAGGATGATCTCATCTTGAGATCCTTAATTATATTTGCAAAGTTTTCCCACCCACTCCCACCCCAATAAAGTTACATCCACAGGTCCCAGGGATTAGGATGTGGAAACATATTTTTGAGGCCACAGTTCAACCCACTACAACAATGTGGAGTTTATTTCTCTCTAATAAAACCTAGGCAAACAGTCAAATGCTGATATAATTCTCCATACTGTGTCAGCAACCCAGATTCCTACTATCTGGTTTTCCTGCTAAAAGCAACTTTCTTTCTGAAGACCACCATATAATCCAAGATGGTTTCTCCAGCCACCACATCTGATTTTGAGACAGTAGAAAGAGAAATAGAGTAGCAGAAAGCCAAGAATAAAAACTGAAGCCAAAAACGGTATGGCTTTTTTTGGACTTGTATATATACATTTATATTTATATCTCTCTGTAAGAATAGTCAAGTGGCCACCCTGAGCTACAAGAGAAGTTGGGAAAGGCTCTTATTCTAGGAACTCATGTGCTCAGTTAAAATTCGAGGCTTTTATCAAATGTTGGAGGCTAACTGGCAGGCTCTTGTACAGAGAATCTGACAGTGACTATTGGCTAGCTAAACTGGCCCTTTCCTAGTTCTTTGGTCCTTTGATCTAAGAGCTCATCTCACAGTCCTACTTGCCCTTGCCACCCAGAGTGGCCACAGGTCAAGTTTCGGACAATGTAACGTGGGTAGAAATTGCTCAGGGCTTCTGGGGAAAATAGCATTCCTGATGAAAGAGCAGACTCAGCTTGTGCTTGATGTTGGTATAGCCATCTTGTTATCATGAAAGAGTTTTCCAAATGAAATGCAGAGCTGCCCATGTTGTTCTATTAGGAACTCTTTATTAGGAAACATAAACTCCATATTTTAGGACTTGGTAAGTTTAACTAGCTTTTCTGTTACTTGCAGCAAACACGTTCTTAAACAATATCAGGCCATGAGATACATGCATATATTAAAGGATATTAAGCCATGTAAAGCAACATATCACAGGGCACTGTGACAGAGCCCAGAGGAGGGGAACCCTCCATGGCTCACATGGTTCAGAAGGAGCTGATTCCTAATTATCAGGATTGATGAATTTCGCAATGTGGGAAAAGTGGACTTCTGGATGACATTAAGACTTAATTGACTTTTCATGACCATAACTTCCAACAACTTGGATTGTTTTAGTCACTTGTTATCTGCAACCACTTAGATCGCCACATTAAGGGAAAAAAATAATCATTCTAAGAAGAATCGTATGTTGTACCCCTCACCTCAGGTTTAATAGTGCTGATGGAAATTACCTTGGGCTTGCCGGGCGCGGTGGCTCACGCCTGTAATCCCAGCACTTTGGGAGGCCGAGGCGGGCGGATCACAAGGTCAGGAGATCGAGACCACGGTGAAACCCCGTCTCTACTAAAAATACAAAAAATTAGCCGGGCGCGGTTGTGGGCGCCTGTAGTCCCAGCTACTCGGGAGGCTGAGGCAGGAGAATGGCGTGAACCCGGGAGGCGGAGCTTGCAGTGAGCCGAGATCGCGCCACTGCACTCCAGCCTGGGCGACAGAGCGAGACTCCGTCTCAAAAAAAAAAAAAAAAAAGGAAATTACCTTGGAAAGGACTAGAAAAATACTAAGACCTAAGAAAGCAAGGTGCTATTTGGGGTGAGGCGGCAGGGGAAGAAAAATAGATCTGGAATATAAGAGGAAAGAGGAGAGCATCAAAGTTTTGAGGGAAACAGAAAATAGTTTGGAAAGGCTGCTCTTGTTTAAAAACATGTTCTCCACCCATGCTGGTCCTACTTTCTTGCCGCTTCAAGAGAGTTGAAAACAGATTTTTAACAGTATTGAAGGTTTCTGGAGTAACATCTGGATTTCTTTTGAATTATATACAATGCAGACAGCAAATCTTAAAGCTTAGATTTATTTAAGCAAGGCACACAGGGAAATATTTGCACCTCTAAGGTTGAAACAACAGCAAAACTCAGTAAACTCTACATAGTATACATTCAATTATGATCACACAAGATCATCTTGAGCTACGTAAATACTTTTACTCAAAGCAGAAACGCTTGAGAAGCTGCGCACTAAGCTAACCATAGAATCATTCACTCCTTTAAAAAAAACACACACAAAAAATGCATAAGACAGAGAAAACAAATATGGCCTGATATACGGGTTGTTTGCACATTCGTTTCAATAGAATTCTACTTTTATTGCTTTTTAAAAATATTGTGCATAGCATGAAAATAACCATCATGAGCATGTCCCCATAAATTATTTTTCCTTGTACTGAAGGAGCACAGATTTCCCTACCTGAGGATGTCAGTTGGTGTTTACTTGCTACCCTGTGCCATCTGGTGGCAAATGCTAAAAATTGCAGACACAAGGTCCCTGGGTTCCAGAGAGACTCTCAGGCCATATACCTCGAGTTGTCAACCCAATGGAAAAGAAATAAATACAATGACTCTCTTTAAAGACATGGGTTAAGCCAAAGATCAAGTTATTTGTTAGTTATTCTCATTGACATTCCTAATATATACAATATCTTCCCAGTAAAAATTACTTTATGAACAAATTGATTCTTAATAGCAATAATTTTCAGTTTGCACAATACTGCAGTTTTCAAATCCCCGTTCCTATTCATTAATGCGCAAGATGAGCAGGAATATTGCACCTTCCTCACAAATGGGAACTGAGGCTCAGGTGGGTTAAATAAATTGTTCAAGTTTGCAAAGCTTATATTAAAGAAAAGCCACTGCCAAATCACAAATAAAGACTTTCTCTGTTTCCAGTCTAGATGTTTCCTTCATAATGATCCTGTCTCTCCCTGCTTAGCATGGGAGGAAGCAGTTTTAGTTGAAGCCAGGTTGAAGCTTTAGGTTTAGCTGGAAATAGTGTTTTAAGTTAGGTGCTATTTTGGTAACATAGGAGTTGCAAGCTTCCCCCAAAGAGTCTGAAAGAAGATTCCACAGATGTTGGTGACAACAGTTGTGCATTCCTAAAGTTTAATATATGACTTTTTTTTTTTGCTTGTTTGTTTTTCCCCCAGGCCTTGTATTTACATATATGCAACACCATCTCTTTGTCTTTGTGTTTTATTCTCCTGCCCTGTCTTGCAATTTATTCTTTGTAAGCCTGCTTTTCCTCAGAAGAACAATCTACTTTTCAGTAGTTGTTTTTTTTTTTTTTTTTTTTTTCCTCGTGGCTTTCTCACTCCCTCCCAGTAGATGTATTCCTTTCAGAGTTAATCAAAGGATGATATTTAAGTTGTCATCTCTGCTTGGGCATCTAGATGGCTTATGCCATTCATATCAATGAGACCTTTTCAACCCTAATATCTGTTTCAGTGATCTATAGAGTACAGCCTTGAAACTTAATTATGGTGATGTTTCAGAGACTGATGGACAGATTTAAGCATCCTACTTTCACATCATCAGACAGCCCCAAGTTCCAGTGCTCTAAAAGATTGAAAACCAGTCTACTGCATGTCTTACCCTCATGATGATCTGCAGGAACAAGCCTACATTTCTCGGACTCTGTTAGAAGATTTCTTATCTTTTGGCTGTGATATTTTACCTTGTATAAGACAATTGAAATTTAAAGCCATTGTGAAAAACGCCTACCTAAGCCAATGAATATCATCCCAATGTTATCAGTAAGTATTTTGGTCATTGCTATATAGTTTCTTACATTCTTAGACTTGGGCAATGAGTCCTGAAGCCGCTCCAGGATCAAAAGGGGGTTTATTAACATCGTATTGATCTAAAATAATCTTCTGGAGAAACACAATAAACATGCATTTTATGACGTGTCATCATTTTTGGTTCATCAAAACTATTTAAATATATGCAGATTTCAAAATGTATCTCCAATTGCATAACATTGTCTTCCCTATAGTTACCAGACCACTGAAAATTCCAAATTTTTATTTTGCTTTATTTCCATTTATCTGCAGCAGTAATAAAGGTTTTGGAGTAGAACTCGGGTAGCAATTTGGGGATGATGTATTAGCCCTTCCTCAGCTATGGTTGCTCTAGAGAGCTGATTAATATAAATCTCAGCTTATTTGTAAACAAGGAATATGTAACACAGAAAATAACTGATAGTGCCATTTCCAGAGCCTCCTTTTAAACCTAAATGAACTGTAGTTGGGTAAGGGCGACAGTCGATAAACACTCGATGCAATATTGCCTAAAGTGACAAAAAATACAGTGGCATCAATCTCCTTTCAAGGCCAAGAAGCTGCTTATTCTGTTTCAAGAGCTCAGCATATAAACACAGTTTACAAGGAATTTTAAAATAATCACAAAATCCTGTGTATATTTGACTGTTAAATCAAAAGGAAGCCTGTGGTGTTGCTCAAGCCCAATAATCACTCTTTAATATTCCTGGGGAGGCAGCAGCATGATGAAAAGGATAAGGAAAGTATAAATCAACTGAAGGAATTCGGAGCGAAAGACCTTCATTTTTCAAAGGCAGAGATTAAAATCACCAAGCTAATAAGATCTGCTCAGGGACCTAGAAATGTCAGCCAAAAATGTAGAAAATGTATACTCCAAGAGTGAGCTTTACTCGAGTTGGTTTATATATAATAGTTTTCTGCTGAAAACAAACGATTAAGCTTGCTGCTTAACTTAAAGGTAGTGTTTAAGTTAGAATGTTTACAGGGTGTCTTATTTGTATATTAATATTCATATCTAAGAGAAAAATAAATCAATGTTACAAATAGATTTTGCATTCATTTCCTAGCTCTTTCCTTGCATCTGGCATTCATCGCTTTGCTCCAGATAATACTGCCTTGCAAACACCTTCCCCTGATCCAAGGTCCTCAGCGGTCCTCTTTGTGTATGGATGATCCCCTCTTCCTATTTTAACTACTTAAAATATTTATATTATCTACTGATTTGGCAGTCATTTCTACTAGATTGGAGGTGTCTTAAGGAACAAAATAATATCTTAGTAACTTTTATGTATCTCCATGGCCTAGGAAAGTTCTTGAGAAATGGCAGGGGCTCAATACAAAATTGTTGATTTTTATGTAATTCTCTTACTATGTCTCAACATAAACATATCTCCAATCCAGCTGATCAACTTACTGATCCCCAGACACAGAACATCCTCACCTCTTTACTTTTTACATTTTTTCCTTTCTTGGTAGACACAGTCTATGAAACACTGTTTCCCAGAAAACATGGATTTTTCCCTTCCTGCAGTATTTAGTATTTCCTCCAGTTTTCCTAGCTAGCTCTTACTACTACAAACTGCTTTGAGTCGTTACTTATCTTTTAAATTCACAACCAAAATCCCTAAACTAGGTTAAGAAAAAAACTCATATTTTTGATCTCATTATATCCAAGTTACCCAGAGCACCAGCACACTCGGGTGCTCAGTAAATCTGTGTTTAAAGGAGGTAGGTTCAATGATAGTCTAATGGTAAGATAGCATCATAAAAATAAAGCCCAGCATCTGACAACACAACTAGAAACTATGAACAGTATTTTGATAAATTACGTAAAGCTCAGGCTGAAAACATGTAATGCACAATGATTTGATGAAATTCACTTTTAAAGGTAACTGGGATCATTACAGTGAAAACGTTACATAGAAAATTCTACTCATTCGTCACGGTGTAGGAAAAGAATGCCACTTTCTCTGCGAAGATTTTCCTTATCCATTCCCTTCCCTTCCCCAGCCAAACTAGAAGTAGCCTTCTAAGATAAATAACCAAAACATAGAATTTATTTCTCAAGCACTTGTTTTTTTTTCTCAACCATGCTTTGGATATTCCCATTTTCGACTTGGAATGTACTAATGTGATCTGTCCCCTTCTAAGCCATAAGGTATTTAAGGGGTCAAGTTTAATTTATTTTTTAAAGACTCCCAACACTTAGAGCAGAGCTTACAAACAGAAGGGATTCAATGCATGCATGCATACATGAATGAATAAGGGTCTATGTCAGGCCAGGTAGAGTGGCTCATGCCTGTAATCCCAGCACTTTGGGAGGTGAAAGTGGGCAGATCGTTTGAGGTCAAGATTTCAAGACCAGCCTGGTCAACATGGTGAAACCCTGTCTCTACTAAAAATGCAAAAATTAGTCAGGCATGGTGGCACGCACCTGTAATCCTAGGTACTGGGGAGGTTGAGGCAGGAGAATCTTTTGAACCTAGGAGGTGGAGGTTGCAGTGAGCCAAGATCACACCACTGAACTCCAGCCTGGGTGACAGGGCAAGACTCCATCTGAAGAAAAAAAAAAATAAAAAGAGCCTATGTCATTAATAAGGGGCATTCAAGTTAAAATGTCTGTGTCTAGAGACTAACAACTGATCTTAATCCTAAGCAGCACGTTTTAAAATTATACAGTCTGTGGCTAAAATACCTCTTAATTGGATATTTCATTTAACATTGCCAGTGTGGATTTTGTTTGTGCATGTGTGAAAAACAATTATTACTCAATGGCACATCTTAGAATAAATGGCATCTTTGATTTGAGGAACGAGTATATAGGTCTAAACCTCAAACTTAAGGATCAGATGTTGGATTTCTATGTGCCCCGGAGAGAGTACATGGTTGAGAGTAAGGAGAAAAACTTTCCATCTTTTCAGAGAGGTGCAGAGTCTTTGTTTCTATGTCATTCCTGGAATGAAACCAGTAAGTCTTATCTGTGACTGGAATACATCATAGCTAATATTGACTTCGGAAGAACTACAAGGAATTGTTTTTAGGGGAGCCAGCCACCTGTTCACTGTTTTTCCTGCATTCCTTTGTTCTTAAATGTGAATCTGCTAACCTTGCATGTCCCTATGATCACTGCGATGCATAGTCATCTTTAAATATAGCTGCCTTTTCCGTTCTGTCTTCGTTCATGTTTTGCCTGAACCTTCTCATTCATGATAAACTCTAGTTACTTTAGAGATGTAAAATCTTGGGTCTATGGCCAAATAGCAGTTGGCCAGTTTTCACGTGAATTTCTTGGTAACAAACAGGTCCAGAAAAAACAAAAAACATGCATCACTAGTGCACCTAGAATTCTACCTAGAAAAACATTCTTCAGCACTAAACATGCTGACAGCACAGTGTGAACATGACCTTAATCACAAAGGACAGCAGGCTAAACTACCCACATTGCAGGACAGGAAATAATCAAGAATAAGAACCATCTCTGATGCCCTGCCACCTAGTATGAGATTATCCATAGAAACTATAAAAGTGAAGAGAGGAGAGAAATCACATACTGCATTCGTTTTGGATAATGGCCAGACAACTCCTTAAGCCTATACATACATACACACACACACACACACACACACACACACACACACACACACTTCCCTTTCCCAATAAGACCACCCAGCTTCCATTTTTCTTAACACATGACTAAGTTAAATATATATATGTGTGTGTGTGTATACATATGTACATATATATTCATCAAATCTCTGATAAGGCAAAAATATTATTATTTATCAGGAATAACATGGAAATTTCTGTTGTTTATATTCCCATTTTCATAGCCCAGCAGTCTAACTGCCACATGTGCATGTATATGCATCTGGGTAGGGATGAATAGGCAAATGATAAAATATGCATTAAATCAAATTGTATTTTGATGTTTGATTATTGCTTTGAGAGACTGTCATTTTCCTTGTGATTTTAAAGAGTTAATATTTTTGTAGCTTGATTTTATTTTACATCCCCCAAAATCAGATTGCTCCCAGAAAAATACCACTTAAATGGGAAAAATAAAAGGAAGCAAGAAAGAGATTGACAAAAAAGCAGGCTTGAATACATAATGAATGCTTTGCCACTCATTGATAGACAACCCTTAAAACAAAGCATTGTTGTGTAAAATGTTCTAGAGAAAAGAACTGAAGAGTTTATCAAATGAGTTATTGGAAAAGATTTTTTTTCTGAATCTGCCAGAAATGTACCAGGCCATTATTGCATCTTATAAATTATTTATTATTCTTAGATATGTCATAAAGTCCAATACAAATGAAGAAATGCTGACAAGACAGAAACATCATTGTGAATATAGAGGTCGCTTCCTGAAGCCTTGCAGAAAAGTTCCAAGAATCTTTGCACCTTGCCCACCACTTTTTTCACTACCTACATATTTTGCTTCTTTCTATTTGAAAATATCAGCACTTCCCTTTCTGAATAAGACCACCCATTTTCCATTTTTTTAACACATGACTAAGCTAACAGAACGTAAACCTTGTGTGTGTGTAAGAGAGAGAATTAATCATGAAAAATTAAGTAAAATATAATAGAGAAGAGAAATCCAATTTTTAAAACATCTATTAATATGATTGCCTAGTTTCTATGCATCTCTGCCAGATTTGGCTATTGCCCATGACTGCCTTAGCTATTCTGGAGCCGCACTTAATAAAACAGTGAAATCTCCCTAATCTTTCATTCTTATGAAGCAGGATAATGAAATACCATAGAAATAGTTTCATTTTACACTGGGAAGACATTAAATATATAACTGTAAAATACTTTCTTTCTTATTCACTTTTAAGGGGCTTATGAGAATGAGTATAGTTTTAAGTAAAAGCAGAAATTTCAAAGTTTCCTAGTCACATGAAGACACACTATCTTTTATCTTTTGGCTTATTCTTTGCTCATCACTTACTTTAGAGTCTGAAAGTACATTTTTCTCCCTCATGGCCTTTCCAGTGAATGGATAGAACTAGGTCCAAAATTTTCATAGGACAGACACACTGCTTTGTACATCTTAGAATACCCCACGGCACTTCAAAAAATGCTTTACAGGCCTCAAGAATTCCATAAATACTCCTTGATTTTAGTGAGTTGTGTGTGGAGTCAGGTGCAGAGACTCTTTCACCTTCTATTACTGGTGCTTAGAAAACTCCAGTGCACTGAAAACCACACCACTTTATCAGCCCTCCTTCTCCAGGACTGGTTTATGAGACGTCATAGCTCTATTATTTTGTATCTAAGAAATAATAGCATGTATTTTAGCTATCTGCCATGTAAATCCTGTTCATAAACACACAACAAAACTAAGAAGACAACCTGCCTACTGCCAACCCTCAGTCAGGTGGCTCAAAATTGTCCTGTTTTCATCTTCTTTATCTTATATCTAACTAAATATACTTTGGATACGTATTTTCTTCTTTGGATACATATGATATACATTTTCTTCTTTGGATACATATGAGAAACGTTCTTATGCACTATGTAAAGCATTACGCTGGCCATATTCAGATGAGATAAACTAAACTATAGATGGTCTAAAGTACTAACTACGTAGAAAATTTGAGGCATTGTAGTGGGAACTGTAATGGGGCTTGAGATACAGTGACAAAGGCTGTAGAACTGTATTTGTTGTGAAAGATGTAGCAAATGGGGGATTACTTCAATTTTATACTTTTCATTTCACCATATTCAGGATCTTAGAATGACGTTAACACAAGTATTTCTGTGAGGCAGCAGAGAGAGTATTGGGCTGGTGGTGAGGAAGCTTTCCTACTCACAGGCTGGGAGCCTCAGTAAGTATTTCCTCTCCCAACTGCAGCTTCTCCTGTTATAAAGTGAGGACATTGGACTGAGTGTTTTAATGTTTATCAGCTCTTGTGTCTTACGAAGTCCATCTTTGATTCTTCCTGTCTTCCAGCCCCCCATTACTGATCATCCCACAAGGACTCCTGAGTTTTCCTTCATGATGTCTCCCCAACTTTTAAGGCCACTGTCTTGGTTCAGACTCTTTTCCACACAAAGGCTTCCTAAGTGTTTTCACAACTTTTGTCTTTATGGCTAATTCATCCTGCACATTTAGCCTCCTCAAACCATGACTTGATTGCATCCTCTCTAGCTCCTACATCTTCAAAGATGATTATTAGATAAGGGAATTCATCTTCCTCAGCCCAGTCCCTCCTTAGCCAGAGTTGTATCAGTCTTTTACTTGCTCTTTATTGAGAAATTAACTTAGAGCTGGCTTTCCATCCCTTCTGTCTAAACAGTGGATACACACCTTTCTCTTTTTTGTAATTCCAAACATAACCCTTGTTGGTGCAATTTTAGGACCACTTCCTTTCCCAGTTTGCTCAAAGGCACAGTGGCCTCCTTCTCTTTTAAATCCCTAATGGTGCTAACTCTCTTTTCCGCTTACATGCTCCTTGCCGTATATTACCTCATAATTATCTGGTTATATTATCTGTCAGTTATAATGTATGTGACCTTGGGAAAATGAGACAATCTCTCAAGTCCTCAGATGCTCTGTCTGTTAAATATGAATAACACATATATGTAACCACAGGTGGTTTTGAATTCCCTCACATAATGCATATGCAAAGCACTTAGCACAATGATCAGTTCCAAATGACAACCACTATTATCTAAAAACAGGTGTATTGTCCTTTCTCATTATAAGTTGACTCTTACATTATAACAGGGCATTAAGGCAAGGAAAAGTAAAGTAACATAGATTTCTGGGTAGAATGTCTTGCATATACCAACATACGAGTGTTCCTCAAATAACCATGGACATAACCAAGAGTATGTGAGAACGGGGAATGAGAAATCCGTAAGAGAAAAATGTCTGAGGAAGATATCCTCCTCACAGTGGAATTTTCAAGGATTTCCAAGGGCAATCACGACAGTGAAACCATGCTGAGAAGATACACTAGGGGGTGAGTTGCCATTCATTGCTATATGAGACGGGGTGGCCTTGTGGGATCCAGGAAGAAGAATTCAAGATACTATAAAGACCATCTCATTTGGAGAGCAGAAGATTGGAGGTGAAGGTGAGCTTTAGAGCAGAAGGCGTTTCCTTTGGCAGTTGTGGATTGAAGATATATCAAGGCTATGCCTGGGGTGTTTAAAAACAGCAGGCAACTTATGGGGGCTTTTCCTCCAAGAAGCAGATCTGTTCCTGAAAAGACAGTGAGCGCACGATGACACTCCTCTCTCAGGCCCCACTGGCACCATTACCACTAGGAAAAGACAGTTTTCCTCTTTTGGAGATTGCCTATTATTTACACAAGTAAAAGTAAATGGCCACTGAGCCAGGACTTAAACTTGGCCTTGTTGGGCTCCAAAATGCTAAAATAATAGATTTAAAGAATAGGAAAGTAATAATGTACTGGCTGAGAGTAGACATTGAATCAATTTTTAAAGGTTTAAAAAATTGTTATATATATGGATGTAAAAATGACAATGTTAATTTTTGGAAAATAACATATGTGACATTGCGAGAATTTTAAAAACCAGAATTATAATCTTAGATTACATGAAAATGAAACCAAGATTTGAGTGAGAAAGTAAAGTATGGTAATGTTTTCATTTTGCATCATAAGGGTTATGACAAATATGATTTTGTTCTTGATATTGATGAAGCACTTAAAAATTAAATACCCTTCCAAATAAACTGTGGATTACTAAATATACCAAACTGAATTTATCAAATATATAAAGAATGATAATGACAATACTATATATTAAAATTTATGGAACCTGGTCAAAGCCGCAATTAAAAGCAAATTTATACCATGAAATACTATGACTAAAATGAGGAATGAAGATTTGCAACAAATAAATTAACAAATAGTTCAAAAGAAAAAAGAGGTAGGAGTTAAGATATATACAGAAGTGAATGAATGTAGGCAAAATATAGCAGAAATCTATGAACAAAACAAACTCCTTTCATTATGTCATTCAAAGCCATTTATATAGATGTTAATAAAATATGGGATTACGTTTGAGATCACTTGATTTAAAATATTGAATATGTGGACCCCTTGAAATTAATTTTAGAAGTTCTATGGAGCAATGAAACAAAAACATTTTCACATTTCAATACAGTTAAAATTGAGGATGAGTTCTCACTTAATCCTGAGGAAAACTGAGATAGTCTGCTGTCAAATAAAGGCTACGAACTTCACTTTGGGAGCCCATCAGGACAACTAAAAGAAAAGTTCATAATTGTACAAAGCAACTGGAGCTGAGGCATAATGAGTGATGCATAGACTTCAAGACAGGAGAAATATGCCATTTGTGTTAAGATATAATAAACAGATAAAGAAATAGGCCATTTCAATATAAATATAAAATGACAAATCATAAAGACAAGGTCAAGAACTATAAGGGGTCTGAGATTTTTATCCTACCTTCAAACTAGCAAGTTAGCCTACCAGTTCCAAGGATGATGGCAGAAGACGCAAGACCCAAAGGACTTTATGAGTTCCATGTTTGCATCAGTTCCCATTGCACCCCGGTGGGTGGGCCAGATGGATGCTGTGCACACAGTGAATTTACTTCACAGCTAAAGAACCCTGAGTCAAACCCAAATCTTTTACAATGGGCTGCCGTGAAACCTGCCTGACTTTTGTTCCAAAGGGAGATATTCTTTATTTTGCTATACGACAAACAAATCTCACCTCTGTTTCAGAGGGAGACATTATCTCTATTTTTCAAAGCTGTTTGCTGTATAAACATCCTTGAAAAGATAGTCCTAAACAAAGGTTCCCTGTATCTATGCTAACAATATGTACGGAAATAAGAAAGACCTATAGAGAATTGGCTTTGAACACAGACAGTTGCTCTAAATTACAGATACTGATTGGTAATTGCTCAGCAACTTATCTGTACAACTCTGTGTGACATGTTTCAGGGTAAACAGAAGCCAAGATTTATTTAAGAAATAGTTCATGATTATTTAAGCAACTCTGCCAGTGGTATATAAATCCAAGGGTTAATTATTTGATTTGTTTTAAAGGAATAAAATAATCTAAGCTAAACACTAGCTGGATGACCTGAAAGAAAAATGAAAAACACAGAAAATTGGGAAGTAGGGAAGGTATGCAAAGGGGTCTTCATAAAGTCTGTGGAAAATTGAATTAAAAGGTAAAAATTAAAAACATAAACTTCATTTTTCAACACAAACTCCATCAAGGTCAAGACACTTTTATAGGCAATGATACCACCCATTTAGTCTGTCTCTAAATAACTGAGACCCTAGGAATTTAGACATATCAATGCATTCTATTTTATGTTACTAACTGAAGAAAAAATGGGTGCCCTTTAAAGATGTTTTTTAGACTAGGAAACAAAAAGAGGTCAGAACAAGCCAAATCAGGAGTATAATGTGAATGCCTAATGATTTCCCATCAAAGCTCTTGCAAAATTGTCCTCATTTAATGAGAGGAATGAGCAGGAGTATTGTCATAGTGCAGAAAGACACTGGTGAAACTTCCCTGGGCATTTTCTGCTAAAGGTTTGGCAAACTTTCTCAAAACACTCTCATAATAAGCAAATGTTATTATTCTTTGGCCCTCCAGAAAGTCAACAAGCAAAATGCCTTGAGTAACCCAAAAAACTGTTGCTGTGAGCTTTGCTCATGACCAGTCCACTTTTGCTTTGACTGGACTATTTATACCTCTTGGTAGCCATTGCTTTGATTGTGCTTTTTTTTCAGGATTGTACCAGTGAAGCCATGTTTCATCTTCTGTTACTATTTTTCAAAGAAATGCTTCAGGTTCCTGATATCGTTTGTATAAAATTTCCACGGAAAGCTCTACTTTTGTCTGCAGCTGCTCTGGGTGCAATGGTTTTGGCATCCATCTAGTGAAAAATTTGCTCAACTTTAATTTTTCAATCAGAGTTGTGTAAACTGAACTAATTAATATGTTTATGGTGTTGGCTATTGTTTCTGTTGTTCAATGTCAATCCTTTTCAAATAGGGCACAAACAAGATTAATGTTTTCCTCACAAATTGATGTGAAAGGTGTGCTGTTAAAAAATAGATAACCACAGATAGAAAGATCACAAAAGGATTATGAAAAATTCTACATATAATTAAATGATAATGTTGATACAATGTATAATTTTCTAAGAAGACACAAATTATTTAATTTTTTGGCATTTAACTCTTTAATCCATCTGGAATTAACTTTATTATACAATAAGACAAATTATTTAGTTTCTTAAAAGCATGAGTATAGCAAATATCCCAACATCATTGGTCATATAATTTATCTTTAATCTACTTATTTGAAGAGTAAACCATAAAAAAAGAAAATAGCAAACAGTAGAGGTAGTAAAACATAAATGGTCAATAGATCTGAATTGTAGTTTTCTTACTGTCTATCCTATCATATGAGATGATGTATGGTAGCACTTAAGAGTTCAGACCCAGGCTCCTAACTACCTAGATAAGAAATTTGACCTGCCCCTAAGCAGTTGAATGATTTAGGGCATATTCTTTCACCTCTTAACCTTTCTGTACCTCCAGTTTCATCCAATGTAAAATAATAATAATTGTATGTACCCTTATTAGAATTAAATGAATTAATAATTATAAAGAATGAAAATGGTGCCTGACACAAAATGCCCAAAGTAATAACTATTATTATTTTACTATATATAGAGAGTACAGCAAAACACAGCAAATAAATATAAATGGCAAAATGTTTGTAACATATCTGAGAGGCAGAGTACATAGCTTTAATTTGTGAAGAATGTACAAATCTTCAAGAGACAATCAAAGACACTGACAGAAAAATTGCTAAGCAACATAAGCGGCTAATAAGCACACATGAAAATACAGTGGAAAATAAAGTATTTAAATATTTCATACCACTGACACTGAAAATGAAAATGGAAACAACCACATTTTTCTCCTATCAGATTGCAAAGATTAAAATATGTTAAAAATAAGCGCTCTAATATACTACTAGAAGAAGAATGTATACACTTCCATGTCTATCAACTTCCTGGAGGAAACGTGTCAATATAGATCAAATCCTTAAACCTTTTAAAAAGAAACCCTATGACTTTCAATGTATTGCAGTGACAAAATCTAATGTCTATAATGTTGTTTCCACATCATCATAGTGTTATTTATAACAGCAAAACATTAACAATGACCTAAGTGCCCAACAGTAGAGCAACAATTATGAACATTGTGGTACATCTACAGAATACTTTGTGCAAGGCTGAGACTGAGATGTGGCAAGAGAGAAGCTCAGGTCACAAAATGTAAGGACTCACTCTCATCATTGTCCAAGTGCTAATACTGCAGAGGGTGAGCATTGCCTTAAATGTTGCTACCAAGATACTTATTTTGCCTTTCCTTTGTCCAGATCCTAAATATGGAGCTATTTAAAACAGCATTATAAAATATTATCTAATGATTGAAGTTCATATTTTTATGTATTTCTAATGCAAAGATCCAGCTTAGGTGTATATACAGAAATATATTATTTGCCACAATCTAACTTTTCTTCTATTTATTTCACATTTAATTTCTTGCTATAACTTTTTACTCTGCTGAATAGTGTTATGATGACTCCTTTGTATATAATTCTTTCTGTATATTGTAGGTTATTTATTTTTGTTTGTTTCTTAGAATTGGAATTATTAGTCAAAGACTATGAACATTTTTCAGAACTTAGATCCAAGTTGATGATAGCTTTTCAGAGAGACTCTCCATTTTTACACCCTCAAGTGGGAAATTTAATTCTTGAAAGCCTCCGGACCATGTGTCACCTCTTCTATGGAAGCTCAAACACATTAATAAATTGGGGTTATTTCCTTAAATCATCAATTCTGTTGAACCTTCTTTGGGGGCAAGAACTTGGCTATGTACATTTTTGTTTTCCATGATGAGCTTTGCATGTTCAGAACATGTTAGAAGCTTCTTAGGAGCTAGTTGATAAATAATACCTCAATTATAATTTTCTATCATAGCTTTATAGACTGTTTAAACCTGAGGTTTTTTTTTTTTTTTTTTTTTTTTTTTTTTTTTTTTTTTTAATCTTCTGGTAGCAGCAATATGAATGGAGGCTGGCCAGAAGTCAAGGGAAGACAAAGGATCCAGCTGGCTTCAGCAGCTCCTGTAATGCAGTACAAGTCATGGTGTGGAAAACGCAGAGAAATGGTGAATTACTGTAGAAAGACAGACTGCCAGGCTACCTTGATTGCCACTGCACTGGGATTACGCACAAACTTTATTGGACAGGTCATATCGAGAATTTAGTAAATTGAAATTTGAGCAACAAAAGATTAAAAACCACTTGGGAAAAACAGAAAATAATTCTGACTCTTATTTACATTGTCGATATATATTAGAAAAAGAGGCAGCGCTCTGAAATGTTTTCACGAAAACAACCTCTATGTCCAAGTAGCCATGTTTTCACTCTCAGGCCACATCTTAACTGACTTCAAGATACTCTACTAATAGTTTTGTTTTCCTGCCAATATAATGGGGATTTCCATCCAATTGATTAGGTCAGTAATCTAAGCCTGCTATTTAGGGTACGTATGAATACAGAGTCAATAGTGTCACAGCCAAGATTTTCTTAGTGATGAGGACACGGGCTGTGACATCACACTGAATACCTTTGGCCTTCTTGTGGGTGGTGATTTGGGAGCAGATGGCAATGAACGTGGCAGCTAGAATTTGTAGTGTGAGGGGCAAACTGACACACAGAATAAATATTATTATATTGTCTGTCATCTCAAACCCTAGATTTAAAAAAATGTATAATATTTGGCATTTAGACCAGGTGCAGTGACTCACGCCTGTAATTCCAGCACTTTGGGAGGCTGAGGTGGGTGGATCTCTTCAACTTAGGAGTTAGAGACCAGTCTGGGCAACATGGTGAAACCCTGTCGCCACTAAAAATACAAAAATTAGCTGGACATGGTGGTGCATGCCTGTAATCCCATCTACTCAGGAGGCTGAGGCCCAAAAATTGCTTGAACCTGGGAGGCGGAGGCTGCAGTGAGCTGAGATGGCACCACTGCCCTCCAGCCTGGGCAGCAGAGTGAGACTTTCTCTGTTTCTTTCTCTACCTCTTTGTGTCTCACTCTCATATCTATGTATTTATAAGGAAACTCTCTGTTAATCCAAAGGGGTCTACCTGTGTTTTTAAAACACCAGGAAGTCAACAATAGTATTCCCTAATAAACATGGAGTAGTAGGCACATTTGCAGTGTGACTTTAGTTTTATTGATGGACGCTGTAAAATTGAAAAAAAAAAAAAAGTCCAATATCTATTTTAGTGACTGACCCAGAGATAGTTACTATGATCTTCCTGTCAGGTAACATGAGATAATATTTATAGTTATCTGTTTTGAAATTTAAACTACCAGCTACTAAATAGCTTACTGTAGAATGTTCATATCTCCTTTAGTAGCTAGGATGTAGTACAGGTTTTTAAACTCTAAAAACCATTTCGGACAACAGAAACAAAATGAAGCAATTTTACATGTTTTCTCTTTTGGTCCCACAACATCTAGATGGGTCTAGCTTTCTTGGCAGTGCTGTCCCCAGCCATGGTGGCTCCAATCTGGCTATGTAAGAATAGCACTCATCAGAATTGTGCACCACCAGCTGTGCTGTTTCCGCGTCTGGTCTCCAGGGTTCCGTTCTGATTGTGGTTGACCCTACTGGTTGTAGTGCAAGTGCTCTCCACATGAATTATGAATGGTTTGCCTTGTCCATTTATCATCTAGACTCTGCAGGCCACCTATGCCTGTCAGAAGTAGGCAGGTTACTACTTGTAAAAGGCTGTAAAAAAAAAACTTTAGCACATCCAAAATATATGACATTCTCTGCATATATTTTGTGTCGTCCAGCTCTGGGTTTTCCACTTGCCCTCATTCAAGTGCATGCAGCTTTTCTTTCTTTCTAGCCAGTGAGGAGGTTCTGCAGTGGGAAATCTGATGAACATGAAATGTGATGCATGGAAAAAGTCAGAAGTCTTGAGTCTGAGTTCTACTTGAGGATGTGAGCACATTTATGCAATCTGGACCTGCATATTCATCTAATGAATTCAGTTTAGAAATTTGGCTTCCATCACTACTTCCTAAAAGAGGTGGAGTGCCAAGAGGGTAGCAGCTGAGAGGGGAGGGACAGAAGGCTGGAGAGTGGGCGAGACTAATTGGTCTTTTCGTATGACACAGATTAGATTATGTCTGTCTGAAGCTAGGAGGGGGAAGGGGGATTTAATCACTGTTTCTACCAAAAAGATATAAGGCAGAATGTCCTCACAGACCCAGATGCAGGGAGAGAAGCACAAGCTTCTTGACAAGAAAACGGCAAAACTACATGTAAGGCCATTTAAAAAAGAAAGATACAACATTTCCCTTTCCAATTAGATAAGGGGAATTGGAAACTAGAGCATCAAAGCATAATCTGACAAGAATTATGACAGCTTTTGATAATTCGATAAAAGACGGAACAGAACTTTTCTTTGCTAAACGAACCAAGAGATTTTAAAAGAGTGAATGGGATTGTTGGGGCTGTAGGGAGCATTCTAATAACAATGAAAGATCAACTTCCCAAGAAATTAGGAGTAAACATTTTAATAAAAATAACTAATATTATTAACTGTGAATTATTCTCATCTCTCAATAGACTAGGCAATCCTAGGATTTCTAATATAAAATCACTATTATAGTTTAAGTTACAGTATGTACTATAATGTAAAGCTGTATTTTTAAGGGAATACCCAACACATCAAACTCATAGAACCTGGGCTTATCTTTCCTTCATGTGCTTTTAATATTTAAGGGGCTCCTGCATGTTGGTTAAATGAATCAAGTTTCTAAAAGAAGAAAATCAATGTATTCATTCTTAACCCTTTCTCCTTAATCTTGTGGTTCTTCTGACCTATTCCTCCCCTTGGATTTTTCTTTCTGCCTTTTCTGAGATACTTAGCCCGTTTCTAGCAAGTTCCATTTATTTTAATAAGAAAACGTGGTGAAGAAATAGCAAGTGTTGATTTGTGACTAAAAGGTTCCTTTAGATTACATGTAGGTTCTATAACATAAGCTTTTCCCTAGACTCTGGAAATTGAATGAAATAGATATTTCCCACTGGTCATTATCTTTGTTGTCTCTGGCCATGGACCATAGTTAAATAAACCTCCTTGGGTTTGTCTTACATACCACATCGAATATCCCAAACACCCCTCATTATTAAACCCAGCTGTGAGCTAACTAATAGTACCAAAATAGATTTTTCTCTCCTTTTAACTGTTGGGAAAACATATACCAGAGTCATAGTTTCCTGTAAATAACTGAGCTTGTTCTGTAATTTTAGTAAATAAACTGTAGCTTTGTAATGGGAAATTTTTTTTAACTGGAGGACTTAGTTCGTCATATCGCATTGTATCAAAGAACTTAAAGCTCTTCTCTAGTTGTAAAAGAAGATTTCTGAGGGCTTTCCTTACTCAATAAATCTTTCTAAATTTCTTTTTCTTCTTCCACTTGCAGTTGCTAGATACTCCTTTTCTGTGACATTGTGATCAGTGATATCCCTCGAAGGAAAAATATTGGGTTTTATATTATTACACCTTTCACACTTAAGTTCTCCCCAGATGTTTTTAGCAAGATGAATGCTAAGGTAGCATAATTACTGTGAAGGCAGAGGGCATCAGCTATTGGATGATCAAAAAAGTCTCAACTGTGAGCTCACACTACACTGCTTTCTGAAAGAAAGGATATTGGCCAGGTATCTCTAGCAAGGAAGATTATTAGTTTTGCTTTCAGAAAAATCAGAGGATAACTTTAGCTTCCATCCACACATACACATGATCAGAGACACTGATAAAGTAGAGTCTGGTAGAGTGCATGTCAGAGTGGAGAGTGCAGAGAAAGGATGGATCCTGAGGGTGACGTGGAAGAGCATTTTGGGTGAATGTACAATTATGGTGATGTCAGATAAGCATAGGAACCAGATAATTTTGGAATACAAATGTGATTCTGTCCTTCCGGTTTATTACAGAAAAATTCTCAGCACGGCACAATAAAAAATAATCTTCTTTTTTTGGTAAATAATTAGAATTAGTTTTTGCAGACACTGCTGTCAAATACTGTTTGATTTTAGAGGTGTCAGAGTTTTCTCGGGGATCTAAGTTCAGGAGAAGTAAGCCATCCCTTCCTGATGGCCTTGTTGTCTGATAAATTATGGAACAATATTTTAATCAGTTGCTTCGACAGTTCCTGCAACATGAGTGCAATATCAACCACATTGATCAGTCTGTGATCAGTCTGTAAAACTCACCTGTAGTCACCTCAGCCATTAATCATGTGGAATAGTTTGCTAATTTTTCCTTCTACTTTGTACTAAAAAATGACATCTTTAGATTCTATTACAATAAAGAAAAGATGGGTTATGCTTTTTTGTATTTCCAAATAAAGATGAATGCAGCTAATATTATTGATCACTTAAAATTGTGATAGTAATATACATACATATGTATGTATATACATCTCCTCATTTAATTCTCATAACAATCTTGTGAAAGTAATATCCTTATTATTTACAGTGAGAAAAGTTAACATTCAAGCCTTTAATAATTCCCAGGATTATGACAAGTAAGAGGCAATAACAAATTTGAACCTTCATCATTTTGATCTTAAAGTCTGTACAACTACCTAAACACTCTGCTATTTTAATTGAGTTCATGTTATTACATTTTAATTGTCTATGTCTATGAGGCAGCAGAGGCGGGGGTTATAAGAAATGTTGGGATTAAATGAGTTATTGTTTGTTTTACTACAATTCACATGCCATTTTCCCATTTCTGGTTATTTGTTGATGATGAATTCTTACCCAGGTAATTAAATCGGATAAGGTATCAATAGGCTCATAGAATTCTGCTTTGGTACTTTCTGTTTGCGTTAACATTTGTGTTATTTTCAGAGAAAATTTTAGAAGTGCTCTGAGATCATCCTTCCCAGCTGTATTTTCTACTACTCAGTTCCTGTTTTTGTCTCTGAAGAGAGAGAATTGTAGTCCTGATCAAACTCATAAAAGTAGCTAGGAATATTTCTCAATGTAACAACCTCTATAGTTGAACTCGAGGCCTCTGAGTCACAATCTAGTGATGACATTGCATTGTATATTTTTTTCAACATTTAACTTGTCTAAACCTTGAAAAAAATGAGTTAAAGTAACTTATAGAAAAGGTGCAACAAGAAACACAATAGTATTGGGGGAACAGAATCAGCAAATAAGATATAAGAGGAAAGAAAGAATGCAGGCAGCCTGTATTTTAAAAGAAAGAATAGCAGAATTGACTCAATTGAACAGTTGAACTCTAACTTTGCCCCTGAGCTTCTTCGACATCAGAACCAAAAGGACCCATGATGATGAATTTTACTGCTTTCATCTCTGGAAAGCATGTGTTTCAGAGAACACAATAGAGTGTGTGTCAGTCCTATTATGAAACCTTCTTTATTTTCACATTGGTATCATGCCCAGTCCCCCATATTAATTTTTCTAATATTTTTGTAGGGGCAAGAGAATTGTATGCAGCTCCCGCTTTTATAATTCCATATATTCCTAGTGTTTCCATTAACAAAAAGGTCGTTCTAAAATGAATATTCAGTGGGAAAATAAATTTAAAGCATCAAGTTACATATTTCTGATTTATTCTCTTGGATCATCAGGAGTAAAAACCACTAAATAAATGATTAAAGATTATGAAAAGAATAATATAGTCATTTGTAAAATAGTAGAAATGAGCCACTGAATAAAATTTGACAAATTCAAAAGTAGAAGTAATCTATATTATTTTCATGTCTCAAAATCTGGCAGTGTTTAGCTCTGCCTCTGAATACATAGTGTTCAAATAGAACATGTAATGGTGCTGAGAATTTTGGGGAAAGTCATGGGATGAAAATATTGAAGCAACTTCATGCCAATTGTTTTGTTTTCTTTATGTTCATGACCAAATTTTTGTTTCTTCTTGGAGTGACAGACCACAAAATAAAACTTCAGATTTTTCAAAAAAAAAAATCATTTAAAAATGATTTCCCCATGAAATTTCCCCATCTAGACCCAGATACTTTAGCTGGACACTACAAACAACGTGAAATGAATTTAGAGAGAGCACCTCTCAGCTATTTACTATTGCTTTTGTTTAGTCATAATTTTACTTGACTCTAACTTTTTTCCAATCCAGATTCTAGTTGGCATTTTTGTAACCTTTGATCCATTAAATGAATTATAGTATCAAACTAATCTAGATTCCAACACTCCCAACAAAATTGTTTCTTGACTTTCCTGGTACATGAATGTAAAGAAAAAAAACAAATAATTAAATAATTAAGTTTAACAACAATAAAAATACACAAAATCCATAGCAGTCATCTGTGTTCCGCTCTTTATAGCACTTCTGACATTAGAACACATATTAACTTATTCCTGATTTACATTATGGATATATTTTCTACAGAGAAAATGCTACCATTTTATGGTTGAGAAGAAGCTGATAGGCAAGAAGAGCCTATAAAATATCCAGAAAATAGACAGTCATTAGAATTCATGGGATTAGATGAATTCAACTTATGATTTTGTTGCTCAACAGGTTTGACAAATTTGCCTGTGAATTTTGAAATAAGCATATTTTAAATTTTATTCTTCATAAAATAAATGGAAATGTAACATGTGTAATGGGAAATGTTTCTGAGTTTCTGAAACTAAAGAAGGTTTTCATCCATTATCAGGGATAATCCACTATGTATGTTTTGGGAGAACACACTAACGAATTAGATGTACTTTCTGCATTTGCAGATAATGCAAAGATGCACCAACAAGCTTGAATATTTCTGACTAGACTTGCATTTTTAGCATCATTTCTTGATCACAAATTAAGAAAGCAAATATTTGCCTGGAAAAGAGAAGATTCTAAAAAAGCATAAAACGTATTTTCTGATCAGACATGCTATTATGTAAAAGAGATTTTAGAGTTTCTCTATGTTGCCTAATAGAATAGATTTAGGATCAATAAGGAGCTGTTAGAAATGGGTTGCTTTCAATTATATACATAAACTACTTTATATTTTAAGCTTCATGAAGGCAAGAATGGCATCTGTCTTTCGTCACACTGTATCCTAAGCATCTAGCAGTGTGTGGAAAAATAATAGTTATCTTATTGGTATTAATGGAATGAATGGAATTAGGATTTTAGAAGGAAAAGGGAAAAACTTCCCATTACCCTAGAGGACTTGCTATCTAGAGGGTACACTCGCATTCACAGATAGGAGGTCAGGTTAGAAGTTTAATAGAAGAATGTTTTGGAGCCCCAAGCTGACCATAATGATCTATATCTTGCAGTTCAAATCATCTAGTTCAATAATTGTCACACTTTTTGGTAAAGGCAAGACGGTAAATATCTTAGGCATTGAAAAGTCAGACAGTCTTCCTCACACCTGTTCATCTCCACTGTTATAACACAAAAGCAGCCATAGACAATAGATAAATGAATTGGTATGGCTAAATGTGGCTTATGAAAAGGCCTTAGTTTGCCTACCCATCATCTTAGTCACATATTACTCTATATCTACTTATTTATTTTATCATTAACTTTGAATGAAACTTTATTTAAACATTCCAATTAGGTACCAAATGTACTGTAAGACATTGAGGGGAAAAATGACTTCTGATTCAGGTTAGGGCAGCTCCTTCTGAGAAATTACCATAATATTAGTGATTAAAAGTAAAAGATCACAAATGGAGACTGAAGTCAGAGAAATAAATTGTGGCATAAAGTTCAACCAGCATGTTTCCCTAAGGGATGCTCTGAAGATCCTCTTGGACATTTGTAGTGCTTGCCTTATGTGATTGTGAAAAAGTTCATTGAAATTCTGGTCCCAGGTAAGATGGAGTAAGAACATTATACCCTGTCTCTTCTATTGAATGCAGCTATAAAACATGGACAGAATACATCAACAGGTATTTGAGAACTCTGAAAAGTAAAAAGTAGTAGGTAAATTAGGAAAGAAGATCAGAATGCTAAGTGCCACTAAATCACCGATAATCTTATCATTTTTTCTCTGATATATCCAGACCTGAGTTCAATGCAGCCCAAACTCAGAAATATATGTCCTTGCAGTTACATAGAGCTGCAGGAGAAGTCCTCAAGTTTTGGGTTGCAAAATGGGAAGAAGGTCTTCAATGCTCAGAAAGTGGAAGAAATCCTCCTTTGGTGTTTATTTTCTCCTTTCTCTCCTACATGCTTCCTTCCACCCCATCATCAAGTTATCCAGTGCTATTCGTGGTGGCAGTGGCAGAAACAGCAATAACAACGGTAACAGGGTGCATAGGAGCCTAATGTAGTGAAGAAAAAACTTTTCTTTCAAATCAGAAGATATTGGACCCCAAAGCGTGAGGTAAGCACTTGTTTATTTCTCTCTTTTTTTGCTGCAATTAGGCTCAAGAAATGATCACAGTTGCAGGAAGTGCATGACTGAGCTGAGAAATAAAGCCCCGTATTTCTGTCTGAACTGAAAAGAGGAGCTCTGGGAGCCAAAAGTTGTGGGGCAATCACAGAGAGAAGGAGCTAAGAGAGTGACCAGAAAAAGTAGTTATAAACTCCAGGAATACCACAAGATGCACATGTATGGCTTTGACACATAATAGCATAACGTCAACTTTGAGAACTGAACTACAAGATAGATCATCCATAACTCAGAATGACTACAGATGTCACACACATAGGGCAAATCCAAATAATTCTGCAAAGGCATAAGGAAGTGACATTAAGACCACAACTCCTATGAGGCCTGTCAGAACTAGCAATCTGAAACCAGCCATGTCAATTGCCTGCTAAAACAGAAATATCAACGTTCTCCAGAAGACTTACACAAAACTCAGAGAATCATAGTATAATAGTAAAAATGCCCAGGATAGAATCCAAAATTGCATGGCATAGGAAGAACTGGGAAAATGTCAATGTGTGTGGAAGAAGATAAACGAATGCCAACACTGGGGTGACATGGATGTTGAGATTATCTAATAATGACTTCAAAGAAACTACTAGAAAAGTCCTCTGAGAGTAAGATCAAATACTATAAAAATGAAGGGAAAGAGAGAAGTCTCACCAAATAAATAAAATATATAAATAAGAACCAGAGAATTTTAGAACTGAAAAATAAATTTAATCAGATTTTCAAACTCACTGGATGAGCTCGATAGAAGAATGGAAATGACAGAACAAAGAGTTTGTAAACTTGAAGACAGATTTTAAGAAATACATCAAATCTGAATTATAGGGAGGAAAACGATCTTGTAAAAAAAGAATGACCAAAGTCTTAAGGACTTGTGGTACAATGCCAAAAAGTTAAAAATTTGTATTGTTGGAGACATAATAGAAGAGGAAAAAGAGCATTACACTGGAAAAGTATTTAAGAAGAAATAACAACTTCCAAATTTGGAGAAAAACATAAACCTATAGACTTAAGGAGTGCAGAAAGCCTTAAACAGAATACACCCAAAGAAATTCAGTGATAAATTATAATCAGACTCCTTAAAACTAAAAGCAAAGAAAAAAATCATAAAAGAAACCAGATAAAAATATCAATCACAATACTTACAGGATAGCAATGAGTTGAATGACTGCATTTTTTCATAAGGAAAAAACAGAAGTGAGAACAATAATGTGTTGAGACAAAAACAAAACAAAACAAAAACCCACCCAGGTTTCTCTATAAAGCGAAAATATCCTTCAGAAGTGAGAGTAAAATAAGGACATTAACAAATGAAGAAAAACTAAAAGAATTTATTGCAAATAGACGAGTACTAAAGAAATTGCTAATGAAAGTTCATCAGAGAGAGGGAAATGATACAAGAAGGAAACTTGGGGATGGTAAGAAATAAAGGAATTGCAACATAATGGTAAATAACTGGGTAAATATAATAGGCTATTTTCCTATCAAATTCTTTTTAATATGTTTGATAGTAGAAAGCAAAAGTTATAACATTCCCTGATATATTTTTCAGGGTATGTAGATGTAACATTACACCACTATATCACAAATGGGGCTGGGGTAAGGATACCTAAATGATGGCAAGTTTTCTACATTCTACTTCAACTGGTAAACTACAAATTTTAAATTGACTGAGAAAAGTTATGTATATTATAATTTCTAGAGAAACCACTAAAATCTTGTACAAAGAAATAAAAAAATACAATCGAATAAAACAGAAAACTTTTAGTATTTTTATATTGGTCAATTAACTCAAAAGAAGGTAAGAAACTAGAATCAGAGAAACAAATAAGAGAGGGAAGAAATATAAATCAAATAATAAAGTGGTAGACCCAAGTTCAAACATATCAAAAGTTACATTCAGCAAAAATGGTCTAAGAGAGCTAATGAAAAACAAAATAAACACAGATTGTCAGAATTTTTTAATAAAAGAAAAACCAGATCCAACTGTGTGTTGCCTACAAAAGCTTACTTCAAATATGATTATACAGTTAGAATAAAAGTAAGGGAATCAGAAAACTATACTGTAAAAATACCAATATAAAGAAAGTAAGAATGGCTATATTGATATCATAAAAATAGACTTTAGAGCAAATAAAATTAGGAAAAAAAGAACATTAAATAATAATAGAAAATTAAATTTACCAAGAACACATAATAATCCTAAATACACACCAAACAACAAGGCTTCAACATGCATAAAACAAATAACAGACCTGAAGGAAGAATTAGACAAATTTACAATTGTAGTTGAAGATGTAGCTGGAGACTGATAACTAAGACAAGAGTCTTGTCATAGTTATCAGTAGAAACAATGGACAGATAATCACCAAGACTATAGAAAAACTGAAAAACATTAGCAACCAATTAGATCTATTTGACATTTATAAAACTCATAGCCAGCAACATTATTTTTTTTATTATTCAAGTGTACATGAAACATTGACCAAGATGGATCTTAACCTGGATGATAAAATAAACTTTAGTAAATACAGAGTGTGTTATCTGGCCACAGTGGAATCAAATTATAAATAGATAACAGAAAGCTAACAGAAAAATCTCAAAGCTCTTGAATATTCAGTAAGATAATTCTAAATAATCCATAGATCAAAGAGGATGCCTCAAAGACAAAAAAAAAAAAATTTTTTTTCAACATGTCAAACTTTGTGAGAGGCAGTTAAAGCAGTGTTTAGCTGTACATTTATAGGATTCAGTGTTTACACCGGATAAAAAAGAAAGAAAGGCTTCAAGTTAATGAACTTCTATCTTAAGGGAAAAAAGTGAAACAAACTCATATCATGCAGAAAGAATAAAATAAAAAAGAATAGGTTAATAAAATTGAAAATAAAAAAATAGAGAAAAAAATAAGCAGTTTTTAAAAAATAAATTAATAAATTTGATACATCTCAGGCAAAACCGACAAGGAAAGAACAAAGACCCAAATTACCAATAAAGAAATGAACCTGTAATCCCAGCACTTTGGGAGGCCGATGGGGGTGGATCACCTAAAATCAGGAGTTCGAACCAGCCTGGCCAACATGGTGAAACCCTGTGTCTACTAAAAATACAAAAAATCAGCCAGGTGTGGTGGTGGGCACCTGTAATCCAAGCTACTTGGGAGGCTGAGGCAGGAAAATTGCTTGACTGGGAGGCGGAGGTTGCAGTGAGCAGACCGCACCATTTCACTCCAGTCCCGGCAACAGAGCGAGACTCTGTCTCCAAATAAACAAACAAAAAAACAAAAAAACAAAAAAACAGAAATGGAAGAGGTTACATCACTACAGATTTTGAAGACAATAAAAGCATAGCAAAGGAATACTAAAACAAATCTATGCCCATAACATTGAGAATTTAAATAAAATGACACAATCACTTGAAACTGCTAGATTCCATAATTCACCCAAGTGGAAATAAATAAACTGAATAGCTCTACAACTATTAAGAAATTGACTCATATTTTAAAATCTTCCAAAAAGGAAATATCCAGGTCCTAATGGGTTTCCTGAAGAATTTTGCCAAACATTTAGGGAAAAAGCAAAACAAATTTTGCATACTTCCTAATGAAAAATAGAAGAGGATAGAACACTTCCTAACAAATTTTATGAGACCAGCATTTTTCTGATAAAATTAGATAATGATAATATAAGAAAAAACTTACAGGTCAACATCCCTCATTAGCATGAATACAAAAATTCCTGAGCAAAATATAAGCAAATCAAATTTAGCAATATATAAAAAGAATGCTACACCACAACCTAGTGAAATTTATGCCAGGAAAGTGAGACAACTTTAATATTCAAAAAGCAATTGGTATCCACCATGTTACAGTCTAAGGAAGAAAAACAACATGGTCATTAATTCATGAGGAAAAAGAATTTGACAAACTTTCAAATTAATTTATGATAAAAACTCTTAGCAATCTAGTAACAAAGGAAATTTTACAACTTGGTAAAGAGCATCTACAAAAAAACGACAGCTAACATACTTTATGATAAAATATTGAATGCCTTTCCCAGCACAGGTTGAGAATAAGGGAAGAATTTCTACTCTCACCAGTCATAGTCAATATTAAACTGGAAGTCCTAGTTAGTGCAATAAGGTGGCACATATACACCATGGAATACTATGCAGCCAAAAAATAAAGAGCTCATGTCCTTTGTAGGGACATGGATGAAGCTGGAAGCCTCATTTTTGGCAAACTAACACAGGAACAGAAAACGAAATACCTCATGTTCTCTCTCATAAGTGGAAGTTGAACAATGAGAACACACGGTCACAGGGAGGGGAACATCCCACACTGGGGTCTGTTGGGGGCTGGCGGGCAAGGGGAGGGAGAGCATTAGGACAAATACCTAATGTATGCAGGGTTTAAAACCTAGATGATGGATTGATAGGCACAGCAAACCACCTTGGCACATGGATACCTCTGCAACAAATGTGCACGTTCTGCACATGTATCACAGAACTTAAAGTAATTTTTTTTAAGTACAAAAGAAAAAAAGAATTAAAAACAAAGGCAACTCACTGAGAATAGTATTTTCCACAAATAGTGTCAGAAGAATTGTATATCAAATGAACAACAACAATAAAACTTCAACCTAAACCTTATATCTTATACAAAAATTAACACATAATGGATTAGAGATATAAATGTCAGACATAAAACTGATATAAACTTATTTTTTAGGACAAATACAGACTAAAATTGCGTGACTTAGGGTTAACCGAGAGCACTTACACATGGCACCAAAAGCGTAATCCATCAATTTAAAAAATAGATAAAGAAAATTTTATCAAAATTAAAAACTTGGGTAGCAAGTGAGAGACGCTATTGAGAGAATGAAAAGATAAGCTGAGGACTAGGAAAATACTTGTAAATTATATGTCTAGACTATTATTTTAATTCAGAATATGTAAAGAACCCTCAGACCTTAACAATAAAAGAACCAAACAACCCAATTAAAAAATGAGCAAAGGACTTGAAGCAACAGTTCACCAAAAAGAATATATACATGAAATGTAAGCACATTAAAATAAAATTAACATCCAAGACATCCTCGATTAAAGCAATGTTGAGATACCATTACATACCTATTATAAAATGTAAAATAGGCTAAAAATAAAATAAATATATATATATATATATGTAATACCAAAGGCTGGTGAGAATGCAGAGCAATTAGAACTTTATAAATTGCTGGTGAGAACGCAAAATGTTACATCCACTCTGGAAAACAGTTTGGCAGCTTCTTAGAGGATTTCCATATGACCCAGCAATCGCATTCCTGGACACTGGCCCAAACTGGCACTGACCCAACTGGAAACAAACTAAGACATCCATCAGTGAGTGAATAGATAAACAAATGGTGAAACATTCCTACAATGGAACACTACTCTCAATGAAGAGAAATGAACTCTTGATACGCACAACTTACATGTCTTTCAAAGGCAATATGCTGAGCTAAAGTAGCTAGTCTTAAAATGGTAAATATTACGTCATTTCATTTATATGATATTCTCAAAAAGTCAAAATATATCACTGGCAGGGGCTTGATTACAAAGGGGTAAATGAGGGAATATTTTGTGGTGATGAAACTGTTTTGTATTTTAATTATGTTAACGGTTATATGAAACTATTGTGTAAAAATTCAGACAAATTAAAAATTATATTTTTATTGTATTTATTTTGAACAATGTAATTATTTTACTATTAAAATTGTATTGGGAATAGTAAAGTTAAAATGTGAAAGAAATTTTGAGTTAGAAGATATTCGTTCTACATCAGTCTCTAATAGGTCACCCTCATCAAGGCAATTCATTTTTAATTACTTTAGTTCCCAATCTATAACATGGATGCAATAATAACTGACCCAACTGTCTCTATAGCAGTGATTCTCAATGTTTTTTTGTCTCAGTTTTATTTATGTTCTTAAAAGTTATTAAAAATGCCAAAGAAATTTTGTTTATGGGTTATGCCTATCAGTATTTACAATATTAGAAATTAAAACTGAGAACAAATATATTTAATTCAATTTAAATTTAAATTTACAATAATTAACGAATTATATATGATTCTTTGTGTAGAAATCACGAATATGTTTTAAGATGGTGTGTGTTACACAGTCATAAGCAGAGCTGAAAGTTACTTATTTCCATGCGTATGAAAACATAAAAAAGTTATTGCCTTAGCAAAAACTTAGAATCAACATCTCGGAATCAGCTGCAAATCCTGTATTCTGTCACTATGTCATGTTGCTCTCCAAACAAATGTCTTGTTAGGGACATTACAAATCCTGTTTATTTCTACCTCCCTTCCCTCTGGACTATACTGGAAAGTATATTAAACAATTCTGGAATCATTAGATATTTTTACAGTCTAGAAATGCTATTCTTATTTAGTTTGCCTTTTTCCCATTTTTCTCTTAATTGTTTTTCCTGAATAATGTCTTCCCAAATATTGTCTGAATTTTTCTGAATAACAACAGCTGTTCATTCCCAGATTGGCTATGACCCCACACCAGCAATGGCACCAAGCCAATGATCTCTCCATGACAGCATCAAGAAAATCAGCATTTTCTGGATTCTGTTCACTGACAGATCCTCTTTACATTTGAACCCACAGGAGATGTTTGCAAGAGCAAAGTTAAATGAAAATGTATAACTTCTGGACTTTTTACTTTGGCATATTTAAGAATATTGGCATGTTTCAAATGTCATTAATACAAAAATATATCTGGATGTTACTACATAATAAAATTAAGGAGTTTGAAATGTCTTCAAGGTATTACTCATCCTTTATCCAGTAGCATATTGATGTAAGAATTGCTGCAAATATTTCTCATAGAAGAAAAGGGAAGAAGACTTCATAAATATCCCAGGTAGCCCACTGTAATAGTTAGCTTTCAATGCATAAAGAACTACTTTAAAATGATACTTACGTAGCTTATGATTCTGTGGGCCAGTAATTTGAGCTAGGCTCAACTGGCTGTTTCTTCTGGACTTGGCTGGACTTAAAAATCTACAGTCAGCTGGGATGGCTCATTTCTGCGACACAAGGTCTTATATTTCAGCAAGCTAGTCCACATGTTGGCACATCAGAATTCTGAAACAGCAAATGATCAAGACTGTCTTGGGGCATAAACTTGGAATTTCTGAACTTTCACTTCTGCCACATTCTATGGGTCAGAGCAAGTAATAAGGCTAGCCCAGATTCTATGGGTAGGGTTGTATTCATCTCTTGATGGGAAGAACTGCTAAGTAACATAGTAAGGGTATTTTTGTAGGGAAGAACATAATATAACTGGTTTTGGAAGCAATTTTCCACACCCATTTTATAATGAGATCTAAAAATTTACTCCAAGTCAATTTTCAGCATGAGAAAGAGATTATAAAGTTGGAAAGATATAAATAAAAAAGTGTGGAAAATATTAAAATATACAAGGAGGGACACTTTTTGTTGGTGGAGACAGGGAGAGACAAAAGAGCTGAGTTTTAAGGAAAATAAAGTGTAATTTGAGCTTTATTGTGTGGGTATCTAGGGCATAACTGGGGTAATGGAGAGTGAAATTGAGAAAATTTGAGCAGAATTCCATAAAAGTTCTAAGAGTAAAAATTATTATTCTATAGAATCATCTTGTAGACAAAGCAATGTATTGTGCATTGCATAAGCATTTGAAGAAAGCCTGCAAAAACACACTTTTAAATTCTATAATGAAGAAAATTGCCTTATCATTGCAAGACTGGTGGTTTGTTTAACCTTCTTTCTATATTTACCTGCTGATGTCCCTAATTTTCAAAGTATGTTATCCCTTCCCCCTCAATTTTCATAGCCTTTGGATCAGTCCTAAGTGGATCATGCCTGTGTGCATCCCAATTGCTATCCTGTTTCTGTCATTTCTCTTTCCTACATGACACTGAAAAGTCAATTCCAAAAGTATCAGCTTAGAATTACACTCTTCTTAAAAATTTGGTGTTTTATTTAAACCATCATTGTCAGTCAATGAACATTTATTCAGCTCTTATCGTATGCTGGGTGCTGGATACCGGCTAGTTCTGTTATTTAAAATATTATCACTTCCCAACTGCACAACTTCTTTTTAACCAATTTGAAGAACTTTCTCATCTATTATTTGATTAAGTTTCTGTGAATTGGCTAAGCAGATGTTATTTTCTCCATTCTATGTGTGTGGAAACTAAGGCACTGTGACTAAGGCCATGTCACAAGTTAATCAATTACCCAGTTCCCCAAATTAAAAAAAAAAAATGAAGACTGCAAGGCCTAAGAAAGAGATGGTGTATTGAACTGTTCATTCCAAAGAATCAAGTCTTCTAAATTGTCCCTTATTCAAAAAAACACTTGCTCTATGAACACAAATAATTTTCCCATGGAAAATGTGCTCTTCTTTCTGGCAGCTTTCCCCTTTTCTCCTCTTCCAAAATGTTCCTCAACATTTACTTCCTCCAGGGAATTTCCCCAGAGAATTGGCAGCTATAAAAATACTTTATATTTTAGATTGCATTTTAAAATTTAAAATATGGAATTTATTTGATCCATGCTTGGTGGGTTCAGTGGCCATTCTTATCCTATTTTGATGAAGCATCTAATATGATTGCAAGAGGTTAAAGAATTCTCCTGGTTCACAGCTAGTTGAAGAGCCAATATTATGACTGAAGAATCAGGGAATTCCCTTCTACAATTCACTGGCTCTCATCAGTCATCACAGTTTCTCCTTAGTGCCTGTGAATGTTGCTAACCCTAATGGCACATTCTTCCTCTTTAAATGTCTTTTTATTGGAGCCATGTTCTCTCATCCCATGTTATAAACTGAATTGTGCCCCCAACCCAGAAAATCCTACGTTGAATCCCAACCTCTATTACTTCAGAATGTAACTGTATTTTGAGATAAGCTCTTTTTTCATTATTATTATTATTATTATTATTATTTAAGTTCTAGGGTACATGTGCACAACGTGCAGGTTTGTTACAAAGCTCTTTAAGATGTGTTTAAATTAAGGTTGTTAGGATGGGGCCCTAATCACTATGATCAGTGTCCTGACAAGAAGAGAGAGGAACCTGAGGGAAATGCAGGCAGAGAGAAAAGGCCATGCAAAGACACAGGGAGAAGATGGCCATCTTCAAGCTAAGGAGAGAAGTCTCAGGAGAAACCAAACCTGCAAACACCTTGATCTTGGACTTCCAACCTCCAGAACTATGAGACAATTCATTCCTGTTGTTTAAGCCACCCAGTTTGTGGAATTTTGTTGTAACAGCACTAGCAGACTAATATACCTTTTAAACCCTATGCTGCAGTCAGGTTTCCTACTCCTTCAATATTATTATGCTACCGTTGTTCCAACAAGACTATTCTCATTTCCTGGTAGTTTTTGTCTCAATATAAAAGTTTTCACACTCTGGGGCTTTACAGGATTTCAGAAATAAGAAAGAAAACACATATAAGCCTTGGCCACATTATTCTTCCTTCAAGATAAATCCATCAAATGATCTCTGCACTAAAACAACTGTTAAAGATTTTCAGGTAAGGAAATGGAAAAAAAAAAAAAGAAGAAGAAGAAGGAAATTCGATCAGACTAGTGTTATTTTATATTACCTCCCTGTGGCTTAAGTCTCTCAGGTCCCCAATGATAACATCTAAGGAGTGAGTTCTTGCAATATTTAAATGCTTATCCAGAGCTAGAAAAGTGTTGATGTAGAGCTCTGCATCTGCTGTGACTGCAATAACAATGCCTGTTGTTAAAATAGAATTTGTTCCTTCCATCTTATATGTCTTTTCTTTTTCATCCTGGAAGCACATAATTCCAAAACTAGAAACAGGCAGAATTTCCATGGCAAAATGCTAAGCCATGCTTGGTAACGTCTTTTTGATTCTCCTGTTTTCTACCAGTGTCTTTATTGTTTCCTGATCACTTTTGAAGTGAAGCAGTGACTTCTTTTTCCAGCCTTTGGAGGACTTGGTCATTCTTTCAGAAGAATGCATTTTTGAAACACAGGGAACAGAGGAGACATGGTGTAATGGTTCTTATCACATCAGAGTTCTGGCAAAGAATTTAGAGGGAGAAATAACTCAAATCAATGCCATCACACCTGCCAGATTTCAGGGCAACTGATGTGCCAAATATTTGACAGAATGGTGATGAATGAACAATGAGAATGTTTAGAAAACATTAAAAAACTGCTTTATTCTGAGATCTGCTCAGCACACAGACAAAACACAACTTGATAGATTAGAGCCATAGTCTAGAAAATAGAAAATCACACAGCTATTCTTCTTCAGGCAAATTTTAGTGCAATGGATAGAGGAACAGGTGAATTCTTTGTTAAGAACCTATGAGATTCTGGGCCTGGCCAGGGCTACCTACATTTCTGGTCTGGTGGGCTGCTTGGCTGTGAGTCTTGGCTGGTCAGGAGAACTACCAAGAAACAAGAATCACTTCACAAGGCTGGATCCATTTGGATGTTCTTTGGAACTAACTTCATGGCAAGTAGCCAAAATAAAAGCTGCCTCCCTTCTTTGCAACAAACAACCTTCTCAGGTTACACTAGAATTGAAATGGCCCCCTAGACTGAGTAGGAACCAGGGTCAAAGCTGGTCCACTTAAGGATCTGGAATCAAATCCCAGGTCTCCCCAGGGATCAAACCTGCCTCTAAGCCTGGCAGGCAGAGGTGGTGGGGGTGAAGAGTATCCCCCGATCTAGGCCAAAATAGGAAAAAATCTTTCATCAAGAATCCTTCCTAAAATATCTATAGAAATTTGTTTTCCTGTGCAATGTTGCCTTACAGCCCAGAATACTACATATTTGTCAGTTTAATTCACTTCTTTTGCCCTTCATGGTGAACATGTGGAAGGTAACAGATAAGAGGGGATAGCACACCCTGAACCTGAAATCTAACATTCTTTCCACTCTATGGACCTCATTAATATGGAGAAGACCATGGTGTCAGAAGGAGGATTATGATCTGAAGGGGAGGAAAACATGAAGCTGCCCTCTCTGCCTTAAAGCTTCAAAGTGCATATAAATAATTCAAAATGTAGATTATTAACTTTGTTCATGAAGTTAACTTTGGCTGGAAATTCAGCATGCCAGGATAAATGAAAAAAAAAAAGTTTCTCAAAGAGAATTAGAAAACATGGAAAACACAGAGTTCTGTTTCCAGATTTCTTTTTAGGAAATAATTTTTAAGTCTTTGTAGGTAGTTTTTAATAATAAAAGTAATTAATGCTCCCTATATATTAAAAAATGAGACATTACAAAAGGATGTAAAGTAGAACCTATAATACTCTCTTCTCCCTGCTCAGTCCTCCTCCTCTGAATCCAATACCCTAGCATAAAAACTGCTAACAGTCTGATGTATAGAACTGTACAACTGTCTCTATGAATTTACACATCTACATCCCATATCAAGTCAAATTATAGTAATTCAGATATTATATACTTGAAAATCTCTAAAAGTGTAGATTTTACTCACCACAAAAAAATAATATGCCCTCATGACACAAAAAGAATATGTGAGGTAGTGCATGTGTAAATTAGCTCAACTTGGTCATTCCAAATTATAGACATATTTCAAAACATCATGTTGCACACTATAAATATATTTATTTATTTATTTATTTGTCAATTAAGGTATATAGTAAAAATGTATCCATTCCTTTCTTTAGGACTTCTAGATTTCACGTCAGGCTTGTAAAAAGCTCCCTTAAGCCAAGATTTTCATATTATCAGTTGCATCTCATCCCAATACATCTATGATGGTATTCTTTTTAAACATCTAAATCTTTAATTATCTGAAATTTATTCTGGTGTTAATTTTGAGGTAGGTATCCAACTCCGATTTTTTGAATGACTATATAACTATTCAAAACATCAGTGATTGAATAATTATCATTTCCCCACTGATTTGAAATGCCATTTTAATCATACAGTGAATTCCAATAAATATTTTAATTTATTGATTCATTATTCTGTAGCATTGGATTATCTTTTCTCTTGCTGGTAGATTATTTTAATTACTGTAGCTTTATAAAAACAATTTAAAATCTGATATGAATATTTCCTCCTGATTATTCTTCCATACACCATTTTCCATATAAGTCTCGGATATTTATAGATCTAGACAAAATGTATGAAGTTTTAAAAAAAAGCTATGTTGTGATTCACATTGAGATTTAATTTACTGTATAGATCAATGATTATATCGTTATAGCATTGAGTCTTTCTGTACAATAAAGATTGTCTACCCCATTTTAAAGATACAATTCTCACACTTAAGTTTTATTGTTTTTAAAAATAGGTACTGTGTATTTATTTTATTTTTGTATATTTCCATGAGTTTTTGTTATTTCTTTGACTAGAATATTTTTATTCAGTCATCTTTTCTGACTATTAACATTTGTAGGTTAATGTTCAACTTGTACCCAACTAAATTTAAAAAATGCAATTGATAATCTGTTGTGTTTTTTTCCCTCCAGATATGCAGTCATAACATAATGTGTAAATAATCTACCACCCTTGAATGTTAACTCCAGGAAGGCAACCAGTTCATCTTTGCATGGCAGTACAGTCTTCCCTGGGCATACATGGGGGATTGGTTGCAGGACCGCCTGTATACACCAAAATCGACTCATGCTCAAGTCCTGAAGCTGGCCCTGTTGAACCTGCCTTTAGGAAAAGTTGGCCATCTGTATTCACAGATTTTGCATGTCTGAATATTGTATTTTCCAACATTGTTTGGCTGAAAAAAAATGTGTGTATAAGTGGGTCCATGAGTTCAAATCCATGTTGTTCAAGAGTCACCTGTATCTAATAATTACCATTGTATATAATACCCTATTATATGACTGGCATTGACAGGCCCCCAATCAATGTTTGTGGAATATGTGGATAAAATATTGATATTTTCCCATCTAACCAACAAGTTACATGTTTCTTCTTTAGTCTTAAATTACCAATAATTGTAGGCATCACTATGACATTTCTGGTTAATGTGTTTCAAGTGCTTCAGTCTTCACCATGATCCTTTTAGTTGTCATAAATATTTTTTCATGTGAAGTAAATTCATATCTATTATTATTTCTCTAACAGGTTTTCCTCTTGAATCAAGAATGGGTAAGGAAAATTTTCAAATGTCATGATGGCATATGTTAAAGACACCATTTTTTTTCTCCTTTGACTTATTAGTATGCTGAGTATTATTAATGCATTTTAAAATATTGAATCAGTTTTGGATTCCTGGACTGAATCCCACTTGGCCATGGTGAATTATTCTTTTAATGTTCTGCTAGATTCTATTTGCTAATATTTTATTTAGGATTTTCATCAACATTTTTTCTTTTTGGTATATTGTTTTGGTATTAGCATTATCTTATGGGCTTCAGATAAAAGAGTAGGAAGTTTATCTTTTGCATTAGAAGAGATTTGTATTACAGAACATCTCAAATCATCTCTGATTTGGAGCTCTCCTCTCCCTCAATTCTGCTAATATGAAAGAAATATTTTTAGCAGAAATACTGGCTTTCCCAGGTTAGAACTATGATTCTGATATCTGGCCTTTTTAGGTTTGGTAGCTGGTTGTAGCTTCTTGGAGAAGAAAGCTTTAAAATTACTGGGAGTCTTTGATATGTATGTCCCTGAATATTTGAGAAACTTTTCCTCCCTAGTGCATACTAAACTTGAATTTTATCATGTTATTCTCCTTTCTATGTATCACATGTTTATTTTTATAACTCTTACTGGTATAAACATGTTTCATATTATTAAAGATCTTGATCAAACACAATGCTTCTACTACACATAAACATTTAAAGAGCTAACTCCTGAGAAGATTACTTATCACTCAACTTCAGTACATTTACTATAATAATCTTGAAACACCATTAATTATCATCTAAGAGAAAGACGAGTGGTAAAATCAAATGGAGTGACTAAAAGGTGCTAGTATGATATTGCCAAAAATATGAAATTATTTTGCTGATATCTAGGTGAATTGTGCTATTTCACTTACAAGAGGATAACTGGAGGGACTTGATTTAATTGGGAATAATGATGTTAATTGAACATCAGATGCTGGTGCACAATTTGAAATGACACCTTATTTTTTATGTATTTAGATTTGGAATGACATTTTATTAATTTACCTTTTAGGTAAATTTAAAAACGTCTTTGGTGAACACAGACCATAATAAGTGAAGATGGTTGTGTAAAACACAACTGAGACACTGCTAAAGAGACCAGACTGTTTAAACCTGTGGTTTGGGGCAAACCCTCCCCTATAAGTGGCCTACAGGGAGGGCAACACTGACTCTGGTCAGTGGTTTGGGCAACACTGTATTCCATTATCCTAGAAAACTGAGGTGCTAGTAATTACCAAAATAAAGCATTTTGGCTGCTGTAATGTGATATTTTTAAAAATCTGAAATCTGGACAATGTCTGCCTCACAGTGTCTCCAGAGAATTATATACTACTTTAAAATTTCAACTGGAATAAAGTGTATTCCTTTAAGTGTATTCCTTTAAAAGCACCCCTCATTGTTTTTAACTTTTCCAATGTATGTTACTGTTTTTATTCCAAGTACGTGTTACCAATGAGGTTGAGCAAATGATAATTTTGGTTTATTTTTATTTTTTTCCTGGAGTCAGTTTGGATTTCTTCTATATTTGGAGGATACCAAAAGGCTTTAAGAAAAGTAGGAGAAGCCTATGGAAGAAGGAATGGGGAGAACAGTGACGTCCTGGGTGACAAGGAAGACAGAGAGCCTTTGTTCTAATGAGGGCATTCTTGGTGGGCCCTTAGATAGTGTCAGGATGGGGGCTAGTCACCAGAATGGTCACAGTTGGATTCGAAGCTTTGAACCCTCCAACTTCTGGGGAGGAGAGAGGAGCTAGAGACTGAGTTCATCACCAATGCCTGTGATTTTATTAATGATGTTTACTAGTGAGACCTCCAGAAAAACCCCTATGCAATGGAGTTCACAGAGCTTCTGGGTTTATGGACAGTTAGTCAGAAGTCCAGGTGGCCTTAGATTTACAAGTGGCATATGAAGTCAGTGAGCAGTCTCGTGGGGCTGAGCCCTTGAACTGTGGAGCCTGTACTAACTCCAGGTAGTTTAAAAATTGGATTGAATTGTTGGATACCTGGTGAGTGTTGCAGAGTTTGAGAAGTGGTGTTGGGAAAACACCATGTATTTGGTGTCAGGAGGAAAAAATACCTCATAGGTACTCATTTATTATTAGCCTGAACAACCAAATAAATACCGAATAAAATGAGGTAAAATGAGTAGAAAATCAATTATATTGAGATGAGCTCTATGGCACCTCCTACATTGAAATTCAATGATAGACTCTGCAATTCCAATGTCAATTAGCAATAATTGTGAGCACACTAAAACCTGATTTTTCTATGTCTTGTATTTTCTAAGAAACTCTAATCTGCCTTCCTCTGCATCATCTATATAATTTTCGTCCCATTCCCAAGATTAGAATGTAATTATTTTATTTAGCTTGTAAATTTCAGGATCATTCTGAGGTCAAGCTTGTCAGAATGCTTAGATTGAAATGAATCACATTTCTAGACTGTGTTGTAATACTCCAAAATATTAAATGAGAAAAGATGTTCAGGATGCATACCAACCATATAAGCCTCAAGTGAAATAAATGTGTCATTGATTTTTATTGCAATTATGGTGTGGATTTCAACTGATAAGCAAAGCTAGATGTTTGAGACCTTGAATATCTTTCTGAGATAAGATTTAAAGGAATGACTAGCCTCCTCAGAGTAAAAAAGTATGACAGTGTAGAAATTGAAGATCTTCCTCTTGCAGAGTCCCTCTTTGTAGATTATACTATAGCTTTCATTGAAGTATACATATGCTGTAGAAGTAGATAAGCATCTCATCTTTGTTCTTGTTCAATTCAAATAAATATTCTGAAGAAAATATTATTCTCAGATACTTTATATTAAAGAATCCATGAAATATTCATAGGTTCTTCTATCTCCCTTGAAAGTAAAGAGTATGACAGTTTTAGTCTACAATGTTGATGCAAGATAACATTTTCCTCAATAACTTTCCCATGGGATAAGTTTGGAATAAAGATAAAAATGTAAACTCAGTATCTTCCAGTTGATAATGAATTATTAACTATAACACATAAATACCAATGCAAATATTTTAAGTTTAATAGATGATTTTAGAGGACTTTAGAAAATTAAAATTAAATCTATTGCAGTCCTATACAATGTGCTGATGAAAGGTTTCCATATGGCAAGTAAATTATATATTTGAAGATAGAAATAGTTAGCATGCATAGCTTTAAATTACCAAAAATATTTCTGCTCATGCTATTAACCAATAACTCGTACTGAATTGTCTAAGTACAGTCCAGAATTAACGAATGTATCTTATAAGGAAAAAAAAACCATATGTTCACTAGTGGTGGATTTACTTTGAAGAAAGAGCACTGAGCTGCTAATATAACTTTCTTAATAATTATATTTCTCCAGTTCCTGTCACTTAACTACTTCTCCTCTATTCTATACTGAATTTCAATCTGTAACATATGCACTTTAAATGGGATGCCAGAGATTCGTGAATATGTGCACAGGTGTTGCTGTTAAAATTAGAATAAGAAAATGAAATAAAAGGCTTATCACATCTCAATTCACATTATAGTAGAACACAATGAAATACACATTTTGTAGTTGGAGGGGTCATATGGAATTTGACCTATGACTACATTGCTCACACCTATTTGAATTAGTAGAATTAAAGCTTTCATGTACATAAGTAGACACATATCAGAAAAAAGAAAAGGTACTGGTATTATACTGAAAAAAAGAACAACAAAAAAGCAAACATGAAGCACTGCTTGAAACAGTAATTATAGGCCAGGCGCAGTGGCTCACGCCTGTAATCCTAGCACTTTGGGAGGCCGAGGCGGGCGGATCACGAGATCAGGAGATCGAGACCATCCTGGCTAACACGGTGAAACCCTGTCTCTACTAAAAATACAAAAAAACAAAAACAAAAACAAAAACCAGTAATTATACCTCATTAACCATTTGTATTGTATTATACCTAGAAGTGAATTAAACTCTTTGAAAATGTTCGCTTACTAAATTCAAGATTACCCACTGACCATTGGATACATGCCCAGGTGATTTTGGAGGGCAGTAGGACTCTGAATATATGAAAGGGCAATCCAATCATGGTAAAATAAAACTCTGCAGGTTATAAGAATGTAAAATCAAATGGAAACTTAAAATCAAATTAGAATTTTCTACAAAATACTATAGTATAAAACATTTTTTTTCTTTTTTTTGTCGGAACACTGGTATTCTTTTCTCAAATAAAATCTTCATTGCCTCTGTGTAGTATGTTTGCTAGTCTAGCAGCTTTAAATAAGGGGACTCATTTAAACACGCCCTATGTGGACACTAGAGAAATGCTATACATTTTTATTAATTTTCGTGAAGAAAATTACTATACTAATTTTAACATAAAAGGATGCCATTTTGCTTTTCTCAGGGCATCTGACACAATTGGACAAAAAGATCAAGCTGTTGGTGATTGTCTGATCTCAATGGAAAATAGTTTTGGGGGTTTTAAAAATTTTAATATACAGCACTTCCATTGATACCAGATCTGGCAGATTTTTAGAAATACATGGAAAATTCAACAAATGTGAATCAGGTTTTCAAGCAGATCTCCATTAAGAGATCTTGGACCATCTCCAGAATTCAATCTAATGTTAATGAAAGAACTATACTGTATCTTACTGCAGACACTGTTGCTCAGTCAAGCTTTCTGGATTTTTGCCTTACATGAAATGGCAAAAATACGTCTTTCCAATGTGTGCTCACTTTCTTAAATGACCCGTTCAGGACACCGACTCCCCTCACATGTCCAATCACCCAGTTTCCAAGTCTTACAACTTTATCTACCATGTTGAAATGTTTTAGTACAGCACTATTTCAGAACTTTTCCAAAAAATCATTTGCTTTCTTTCTTTTAACGGGGGAAAGAATGGCAATAACCACAGGATGGTGAAAACAGAAAATGAACCTGTATTACCATATTCTCTTTCTCTCCTCAAATTTCATGACTATTTCCATGACAAGCCACTGAATAATAGATATTTTCAAAAAGTGTCATTTCCCAGTAGATAACCTCAGTTTAAAACAGGATATCCTGGTCTCTCAATTGCCTGACAGGAACTCTCTTTGGATGAAACAGACCATATGTTTTCCAGCTTGGAAAACTAAGACATGAAGGATTTGGTGGGAAGTTATTAGATATTCCTCACAAGGCAGAAGGAAAGCAACAGAAGCACCTTCGAGCTGCAATCTGAAGGAGCGTGTCATGACAGATTTAGGAAATGATAATACAAGTCACAGAGAAATAGTTAGCTAGTGGAAAGGAGAATACATTTCCTAACCATGAAGGTATTTAATATTTAGCTCCATGGAGCGAAAACTTTATAGGGGAAATTCTTTGGCTTCCCTGCTAATTCCCTGAGGATGCCTCTTCAACTCTTATCTTAAAATATACCACTGAATCTTGGAATGGTAATGATTTTCATTGCTTTTATGGGGATTTGTCAAATTTTTTTTAGTTTGAGCATGTGAATTATTTATTTCCCCAACAAAACTAAGGAAATATTCACAGATATTATTTAACAAGTATTCCTTCATTCCACATTCACTTAGAAATAAAATTTGCATGGTATATTATTACATTGCACATGTAATTATGAATAGGGATACCATTAGCAAACTGAAACTGACATGTACCCTGAGCACAAATATGACCAAACACATTTTCTCATTAAGTGTTTTTGTCTAGTATTGGTAGTGTTCAGTGTTTGCTATCATTACTAATCAATGTTATAAGATCTCAATTTCTCAAGTCAATTAACATTTATCAAGTGCCTTCTATATATTAAGCACTGTACTAAGCACTGAAGAAACAGAAATGACTAAGAAAAATATCTTATAAGATACATGATGTTGTAAATACTAACTTTTCAATGAGTTTAAAAAAAGCCTATTTATAAACACATATTTATGAAGTGCCTAATATATCCCAGAATCTATGGCTAGTTGCTGAGATTTTTAACGCAAATAAGAAAGACATGATCACTGGCCTTCAGATCATATAGTTTAGCATAAGAGGAAGTGAGTTAAAATGATTGCAAGGAAATGTGATCAGTTTTGACAAGGAAGTAAAGATTACTAATAGGAGCATATAACCGGCCAATTAAGCCATCCAAGACAATCAAAGAGTAAAGACTTTTATGAGAAAATGTCTAAGTTGGGACCTAATGTATTATTAGCAGTTACAAGACCAAGGCAGAGTGAGTAGCAGAAAGGGAGGGTAACAGGCAGAGAAACAATTTGAGTGAAAGTTTGGAGAAGAGGAAGGAAGGATCTGAAAGAAGTTTAGGAGCCGAACTCCAGTCTCTAAAAGTGGAAGTGACAAGAATTGATGATAAAGGGAGAAGCGGGGGCCAGATCATAAAGAATCTTGAACACTACCCCAATAGGATTGGCTTTCAGATTTTAAGTCTAGAAACGATTCATCAAATTTGCCCTTAGCAGCATCACAGTGGCTACACTGTGAAGAATAGTTTGAGTGGAGAGCAGAGAGACAAATTATGTCTTTGTAAGAGTAATCCTGTTAATAATGATGATCTGAAATATAACAGTGTGGGTGGGGGAGATAAAAAAGATGGATTAAAAAGATATTTAGAAGATACAATGGTGGTTCTGAGTGACTGGTAAATGTAGGAAGAGACAGTGAGGGAGACAAGGCTAGAGTAACCTTAGATTTCTGATTTAGGCAACTATGGGTATGGAGGTGCAAATCGTATATTCAGGGAATCCAGAAGGAATAACTATTTTAGAAGGTGGAGAGATGATGAGTTCAGTTTTGGATATGCTAAATTTCAAATTATTATGAGTACTCTAAGTAGAACTATCTAACAGGCAAATGTCTACGGTACATGAAAGACTGGATTCGAAGAATAAATTTGGACTCTGGTGGTGGTCTCTCAAACCCAGTAGAGTATGCCACCATAGAAGCCAAGGGAGGACAGTACTTCCATAATAGGAATTATTAGAAACCTACAAATTCTCTACCCAATAACTTCTTTTTGTTCTGGTTGTGGGTGTACACTGGAACTATATGCAGGGCAACCCTGGAGTGAGTGATGTTTACACACACACATACACACACACACACACACACACTTCATCGTCCAGTGATACGAAACTAGTACATAAATGCCTCAGGTCACTTGTGTCTTTTTGTGATAACTCTGAGATGTGTTCCACACAGTCTTCTAGAGTTCCCAAGTTGTTTTCTTTCTTTTAATGGGTGAAAGAATTAATCCCCAGTTGTCCATGCTGGTAGCTGGCTTGCTAAGTCACCCTTTATTACTTCCTTCTCTGCCTCACTTCATCAGTCTCCCAACTTGTTTTTTCCTGAAATCACCTGCAAAATTAGCTACTTGCACTCAAATCCTTGTCTCAGGATCTGCTTCTTGAGGAACCAAGATTAAAATAGCTAGTACAAGAATTTGTTGAGAAAACAGTCTCTCAATATGATACTCTTGAATTCAATCATTCATCAATCAGATGGCAATTAAGGGCACCATTGATGGCTGTAAGTGAGTGGTTACAACTCCTGATGTGCTGTAGCACCTTAATTACTGAAGCTGTCATGTGTGGTGAATTGAGATGAATACAGCTAGAGGGGAATTCCTGGCTTATGCAAAACTTCTTGTCTTAAAGGATATATAATCTACAGTAATATAGGGATTGCAAATTATGTTGACTATTGCTAACTGCAATAGATTGAAACCCCATCACCTACAAGTTTCCTTTGCTAAAGTTAGGGCCTGAGAAAGTTCTTGAAATCAGAATATTTGGATGAATACATTTGAGAAGCATAAAGCTGCAGATTCTCCTGAAATTATTAGGCTGGCCAGATGACGACTCCTCTCCTTTACTAAAGAATGTCATTATCCTTTTGTTGGAGAGCATGTAAATGTTTTACCTGATGCATATACCTCACAAGACTATGACTGCCCTTCTGAAAATCTGTCCCCATCTTCGCTCAGTTCTTCTGGATAAATAACTAGGGCTAAGGCTCAGCAGAAAAAAGTCAGATGGAAAAAAAAAATGTCTCTGTTATTGGAGGAAAAGGATTATCACCAAAACAGCTTTGAGATCTGGCCAGAACATTCTGGAAAGAATGAGGAGAACATGACTGGGAATGGATATTCTGAGCGACAGCCCAAGGGTGCTGGATAAAAGGTTGAATAAAGAGAGTTCACTGATACAGAAGCATTTCATGTGAGGTAAGATTCAGCATCCTGGTAAGGTCACCTACAGCCAGCCCTAAATGACAGATGGGTTGATTATTTCAAGCAAAGGACAAATGATGGTAATTGATGTGAAGATATCTGAACTGCCCTGCCAAATTATTGAGGAAGGGATCAAAGGCTCAGAGAGGTGGGTGTGCTAGAGTAGATTTTCATGTAAGACACAGGGGACTGTTTTCTCCAGGAGGGCCCAAGGAATACCCTTTGTGATGGTTAATTTCATGTGTCAAATCAACTGCACTAAGGGATGCCCAAATATCTAGAAAAACATTATTTCTGGTGTGGCTGTGAGGGTGTTTCACACACACACACACACACACACACACACACACACACACACACACACAAAATAGCATTTGAATTAGTAGACTGTGTACAGAAGATCTACCCTCACCATTGCAGGTGGGATTCATCCACTCCCTCTATTCAGAGGGTCTGAATAGAACAAAAAGGTGGAGGTAGGGCAAATTTCCCATTTGCTTAAGCGGGGACATTCATCTTCTCCTGTTCTCCAGAATCTTGCTCCTCATTCTCAGGCCTTCGGACTGGGATTTAACAACCAGCACCTCCCCTGGTTCTCAGGCCTTCAGAACATGGACTGAATTACACCACCAGCTTTCCTGGTTCTCCAGCTTGTGATGGCTGATCATGGGATTTCTTGGCCTCTATAAGTGTACGAGCCAATTCCTGTAATAAATAAATATCACCTACTGATTCTGTTTCTCTGGAGAACCCCGGCTAATAAACTCCCTTTATTTAAATGATAAGAAATAGGTTAGTAAGGGGGAATTGATAACATTGAGAAATTCCATAATGGCTATCATTTGCAGGCAGTATAGATGATACAGTTAAGTAACTGGTCCCCATGATGTCAATGAAAATGATAGACTTCTACAATAATGCAAGTCAAATAATGTCACTTTATCACTGGAGCCAATCACCATAATGGGCAGAAAAGCCATAACGTTGCCAAGGGGAACCAACTGTGAGATATCTGTCATGGCAAACAAATCATAGTGTTTTGAGAGGTAAGATAGACTTCTAACAAATGTATTGCTTAACTTCTATATCCCTGCCAAAAAAAAAAAAAAATCAAAGAAAATACTGATGTCAGTTAATAGAGTAGAAAAACATGATTATTTGACCTGTTATGAGACATAAATCAGTTCTCAGACCCAAAGATCATTGACTGAAGGGAAGGTGGGGTAGTCTGAGGAAGAAACCTACAAATGTCTAAACAAATATTCATAGCATGTATTCTCCAATTTACCCCCAAAGAAACATACAGACATTTACCAGAGAGATTGCACCCAGATATTTTAAGGATTGTTAGATAAAGGGAATGACCTGACACTGATAGCTAGAGGACTCAAAAGACCCACAAGGCTCCCTGATAGAGTTCAACTTTGGGAGGCCTAGTGATAAATGAAATATATAAACCTTCTCAGTTGTTATTTATCCAGTCTCTAAGTGTATAATCAGGGTGGATATAATCAATGCTTGCAGAACCCCACACATTGGCTTCCTAATCTGTACATTAAAGGCTATAGTGATAGGTAGAATAACAAACAAGAAAAAGCTCCTGAAACAACCCCAGATCCAGCCCAAATCACAAAGCAGAGGCAGAAACACATCTTCAGTAAATGCAAGATCTGTGTTTCCTACAAAGATTGTAAGTAATGCAGAAGTAGTGGCCCAATTATATTTCTGTGAAATTCACCAGTCTGGAGCCTTGAAAAACCAGATAAATCATGGCAGATGAGACCCAACTGCTGAGAAATTAAATAAATAGTAGCCCCCAATGCAGCTGCTCTGCAAGATGTAATGTATTTACTGGAACACATCAACACAGCCTCCGGAAATGCAGTTGTTCCCCTTTATCCAGTGGAGCATATGTTCCAAGATGCCCAGTGGATGCTTGAAATTACGGACAGTCCTGAACACTATATATACTATGTTTTTTCCTACACATACATACTTATGATAATTTTTTTCTTTTTTTTTTTTTTTTTTTTTTTTTTTTGAGACAAAGTCTCACTCTGTCGCCCAGGCTGGAGCGCAGTGGCGCGATCTTGGCTCACTGCAAGCTCCACCTCCCGGGTTCACGCCATTCTCCTCCCTCACCCTCCTGAGTAGCTGGTATTACCGGCGCCCGCCACCATGCCCAGCTAATTTTGTTTTTGTATTTTTAGTAGAGACAGGGTTTCACCAGGTTAGCCAGGATGGTCTCAATCTCCTGTCCCCGTGATCCGCTGCCCTCCTCGGCCTCCCAAAGTGTTGGGATTACAGGCGTGAACCACCACACCCAGCTGATAAAATTTAATTTATAAATTGGGCACAGTAAGAGATTAACGCAATAACTAATAATCAAATAAAAGAATTATAATAAACCATAATAAAACTTACATGAATGCAATGTCTCTTTCTCAAAATTACTTAATGTATGTAATATATTTGAACCATGGATGACCATGGGTAACTAAAACCGCAGAAAGTGAAATGGTGTGTGCCTATTGACCTAGTAAATGTGTTTTTTTTTCAATTCCTATCATGAAGGAGGTTCTGAAGCAATCTACATTCACCTAAGATAAACAACAGTAAATATTCTTGGTTTTGCTTCAGGGCTAAGCTAATTCTCCTGCTTTCTGCCACATAAAGAACAAACAAGTTGTTGTACCTCATATTGTCCACAACTAAGAAAGAGGCATGATGCATACTAGCTTACTTTGAGTTTTGTAGCCAACACATCAAGCATCTGGGAATGTAGCCCTGACCCACTTATCAAGTGATTTGGAAGTCTGGTAATTTATATGGAGCCACAAGAGGGTTCTGTAGCATATACAGACTGCAGTACAAACAATCCTGCTATTTGGCCACATGGCATGACAGGTCTTAGGTTACTAGAGGGGCTACCCATGGTGGATAAAGACATCATATGGATTTGCTAGCAAACCCTGATAGCAAAATCACAATGCATTCCCCTAGATTTCTGGAGCAAGGCCATATTGTCAACATTTAAAAAGTGACCTTACCATGCTACTATGCTTCAGTAGAGTGACTATATAACTGGAGCTTCTTATCATGGGCTGGGTATTGCCAGACCCATCAACTCATAAGATTGATGGGCACAGAAGCAATCCATCAGTCAACAGAAATGGCATATTTGTAATGAGATTTAATCAGGTCAGAAAGGCAAAAGCAAATTATGTGAACAGGTGGCCCACACCACTAGGTCACCTACCTCTGCTGCAACTAACTCTTTCTCTATTAGCTCACAAATGTGGCTTTGTTGAGGATTGCCTATGACTATATAATGAAGGGGATGGAACAAAACCTGACTTATTTCACAGATGAGCTGGCTTGTTGCATCTGTGACAATCAAAATTGAATTGCAAATGCACTATGACAGCATAGCACCACTCAGGGGTGGTCCTGAAAACATTGGCAAGAGACAATATTTCAGTGGGCAGAGTTTTAAGCAGTATAGCTGATCATCAGTCTTGTGAGGTATGGCTATACTTGGACAGTTGTGAATGGTGTGGTTGGTTGTCTGATCAGAAGGCCTACGAAAAGAATGATTGAAAAATTAGAGCCAAATAAGTCTGTGGCTGGCCCTATGAAAACGCAAGCGGAATCTGCAGTTCTTTGTGTTTCATGGCTATTCCTGGCAGATGGAATTCTCTAAAGAATCCTCCCTCAACGAGACTGTCTTAGTCCACTTTTTGCTGCTGTAACAGACTACCACAGACTAGATAATTTATAAAGAAGAGAAGTATATTCAGCTCACAGTTCTGGAGACCAAAAAGTTCAAGTGCATGACACTGGCATCTGGTGAAGGCATAGCGGAAGGCATCAGGTGGTGACAGATGAGACAGAAGAGGATGTGAGTGAGCAGGAAAACAAGGAAGCCAAACATATCCTTTTTATGAGTAATCCACTTGCATGTTAACTAACCCATTGCCAAGTTAAAGCATTAATCCTTCCATAAGGAAGAGTCCCCATGACCTCATCACCTCTTAAAAGCCCCACCTCCCGATACAATTACATTGGCAATTGCATTTGCATTCTGACAGGAGTTTTTGAGGAAACAGTTAAACCATAGCAAAGACCAAGGAATCATGTGGAAGAAAGATGATGACATTGAGACACTTCCTTCCTGAAAGGGATAGAGATTCATAATTATTGAGATAAATGCAGTTTCTGAGTACTAGTTTGTGTTTCTTACCTTTATTGTCTTAGCCAGCACCACCATAAAAGGATTCACAAAGTGTCTAATTTATCTACCATCAAGGAATCCTATGCAACATTACCCTGGACCAACGTTATAGAGGAAATGATAAGATAGTGAGTACATGACTGTGCAGTCTTCTATTCTTACTATTACCACCTCATCCTGAAACAGTCAGAATGAAAACATAATAATCTTTTAAATGTACATCTATGATGCCTGCTTGAAGATGACACCCTATGAGGTTGGGCTTGTCCTTCAATATGTGGTCTATATTTGGAAGCAGCTGTTATATGGCACTGTGTCTTTGAAAGGTAGAACACGTGGTATTGGGGAAAAAGGTAGAATTAAGAGTGACCTTGTCATCCCACTCTCAGTGACCTACTTGCAGAAAATAGGTCTGATTCCCAGAAGAGGGATACTTCCAGAAGAAACACATTAAGGATTTCACTAAATAGTTTTGGGTTCCTTGTGCCAATAGAGCAGTAAGTGGGAAAGGAGTTGGCAGACTATCAGTGTTGTTGACCCTGATGATCATGAAGGATAAAACTGCTAGTGTGTGATGTGACCTGAAAACAGAATATCTAGAATACATATCTAAAACCATTCCATTGGAATCCATTCACTGTTACCCCCCTGGGTACTTTCATGTTTCCCGTTCCTATGAACCAGGAAATAGGGCATCCATGACTAGACTCTGGAGCTTTAACCAGGATCTCTGACCCCTCAGAGCTAAAGGTCTAGATTACCTTACAAAGAAAATTACTTATATTAACATAAAAGCTGGCCAAGGGTAAAAGATAATAAAATGGGTGGTAAAGGAGAAAATGTAAATACCAATTACAGTCTCAGACCAATTGCTATAGGATAAAATGTTTGTTCCACAAAACTTCCAGCTAGAAGTCTTTTTTATGGAAAACTGTGACCAGTAATTACCTACAGAATCAGTGACAAAACTGAGTAGACTTAATCTGGGATACAAGTAAATTTGGTTGGTGCAACACAGTCAGTGCCCACCTCTTATCCCACTGGCACACATCTGTACATATTGAAGCTGTTTACTGCAAATACCTCACCTCTGCCTGAGGACTTTTACTGTATCCAGCCACAGGAGCATTCCCTGTGGCCTTCAGGTTGTAAGTATTGGGAGCAATTATCCCAGAGTAGCAGCAATTAAGAATGGATGGCTAGGGTGAATCCCCTTGGCAAGGATAACTCCTGGATATGTTCTATACTGTCACCCAGTTTTCCCAGTGGTTTTGAGGACCATTTCTCCATATCAGCAACTTGACTAAAAACAACAACAACAACAACAACAAAAAACCTTTCTTGACTTTCTTCCCTTCCTTGCCTCAATTCTTTCCCCTAGCAGTGTTTCTTGAAATCACTTCCAAAATAAATGACTTGCATTTAAATACTTATTTTAGGGTTTGCTTTCACTTCATAATGTCTTAGAATCAAGGAATTATTGTACAGCTTGTCCTTGTAGAGATAATTCTCAGTCAAAAATTTGTTCATAGGTAAACATAATCTAAAAAGCAGAAGACTGCAGAGAATATAGGCAAGCATGAGCTTCACAAATATGAACTATATTGGACTAAAGGAAATCAGTGGGGCTACTCAGTTGCTATCCTGCATGACTTTTTTTTAAGACAAGTTGGTGGGGATTTACTAATGTGCATGATGAAGCATAGAAATAATTTTTTCTAGCAAGAGTCACAGCACACTAAAAGACATGTATGGTTTACATATTGCAATTTTTCTGAAGGCAAGGGACCTCACCAATGTCAATCATTCAGAGAAGAGAACAATCTTAGGTCAGCAATGGAGCGCTTAAAAGGAAAGCCATAGATCAGAGAGAAAGGAGACCCCCCTTTTTTTCCCTCTAAGTCTTAGGAATTCCAAGGCACCAAGGAACAAACACATTTAGAGCTCTCCTCATGGCCTCTGCTGCATTTAGACTGGAAGCTGGCTGGGAGATATCCAATAAAGAAAATTAGGGATGATATTGGCCTCTGGGCTCTGACCATAGCTATATCCAATATATACCATTATGTGTAATAGCATTTTAAAATGATACTTACTCTCTGTTACTCTAAACCTGAGTAAATGGCTTTATATAGTATAGTCTTATTTAATTCATTGTGGGCATTAAGAAAGATCATGAACCACACCTGCAACAGAAGGATAAAGATGCGGTAAGAACCCATTACATCCATTAGGCCAGAGTGTTGGTTGCATGAGCCACTCAACAGATCCCTGCAGGGAAGTTTGTACCTGAGGGATCAGCAGTTACATTGAAGTAGCAGGGCAAGGAGTGGAGATTTATGCAAGAGGCCAGAGAAGTAGAAAATGGGGGACTGTTCTCTGAGCACATGCAGAGCAACACCCCGAGAAATTCTGTAAGACAAGGGATGTACAACTTAAGGAGGGAAAATTCCAGCATCAATAAGCAGAGGCTTAAGATTATCATAATTATTTGTATAAATTTAACTGTTACGGGGGCACAGGTTATTGAGGCCAGGGCTGTTTGAGTTTTTAAATTAAAAGAAAGCCTATAGAATGTGGGAGTTAAAATGAGGAGAAAAAATAATTCAAACTGCATCAGAAAAGACTTATTTTAGATATTTTGAGAAAATAACTGAAAATAATTCATTATTTAACAAAAATTTAAAATATCCCATGCGAAAGATATTCAAGGCACTATATAAGTAGGACCACATTTGTAGTCAAGGGAATTGACTGGTTATTTTTGGATGTCCTATAGCTTTCTAATTCAAACATGTGAGTACAGACTTCCATATATTATTCATGCATATAAATTCTACTCAAATACATGTAAAAGTTCTTAAAAATTAGTTTTATAATAATATATAATTACAAAAATACATCAATTTCCACATTGATAAAATAGTCATAGATTTTTAGTGAAGACAAAATAAAAGCCATGATATTGATACATCACATACTTTTAAAATTTCATATAGACAAACTGAAAGATTAACTTGGCACGTAGATACATATCAGTTTTTATAAGTGGAACATGAAGACAAGAGGTATTTCTATATTTTAATTTAGTGACACAAGAAATAAACAAGTATGTAGTACTGTTATACTCTATTTTAACAATGAAAACTTTTATTGAAATACAATGTAAAATCACATTACATTTTATTTGTTTCATGTGAAAATTTGAAATACTAGAAAGCTTGTTCTAAGAAATATATGTTATCCTAAATGTACATACATGCATATATATACACATACATATTTTTACACATAGGCTATTCAAAATCAAGTAATTACACATTTTTAGGAGGAATTAAAAACTACTTTTGATGTGATATTGGGCCTATAAGAATGCAACTAGAATGTACTGTGTTAGATAACTTGCTAGCTAAACATTTTTCCCATGTGCGTCCAGCTAGACTGAAAATCAAGAGCCTATTGATATGGTTTGGCTATGTCCCCACCCAAAACTCATCTTGAATTGTAGTGCCCATAATCCCCACTTATCATGGGAGGGACCCAGTGGGTGGTAACCGAATCATGGGGGCAGATTTTTCCCATGTTGTTCTCATGATAGTGAGTAAGTTTAATGAAATCTGATGGTTTTATAAAGGGCAGTTCCCCTGCACACATTCTTTTGCCTGCTGCCATGTAAGATGTGCTTTTGCTCCTCCTTTACCTTCCACGATGATTGTGAGGCCTCCCAGCCATGTGGAACTGTAAGCCCATTAAACCTCTTTCCTTTATAAATTGCCCAGTCTCAGATATGTCTTTATTAGCAGTGTGAGAACAAACTAATACACCTATAAATTCGAATTTTACAAATTAGAAAAATTTTAATATGCATGTTTCATTCCATTTTCCTATTGCTATAAACAACTACCTAAGACTGGATAATTTATAAAGAAAAGAGATTTGACTCACCGTTGCTTAGGCTGTACAGGACGCATGGCTGGGAAAGCCTCAGGAAACTTAGCAGTAATGGTGGAAGGTGAATGGGAAGCAGATGCATCTTACATGACTGGAGAAGAAGGAAGAGATCAAAGGAGGAAGTGCTACACACTTTTAAACACCCAGATCTCATGAGAACTCACTCACTATCATGAGAACAGCAAGAGGGAAATTTGCCCCCATGATCCAATCACCTCTTGTTATGTCCCCCCTATAACACTAGGGATTACAATTTGACATGAGATTTGGGTGGAGACACAAATCCAAACCATATCAGCATATTAGAAAAAACATCAAAATAAATTAGAGACATATTTGCATGTACAAATAAAGCATTTATGGTTTTCTAAAAACTAAATTTAAAGAAAGTAGGAAGATACAAAAATTAGGGATTTTTCTGCAAGTAGTCTCATTTTTTTTATATCTACAATTTTTTATTTCTTTATTTTTATTATTATATTTTAAGTTCTAGGGTACATGTGCATAATGTGCAGGTTTGTTACATATGTATACTTGTGCCATGTTGGTGTGCTGCACCCATCAACTCATCAGCACCCATCAACTCATCATTTACATCAGGTATAACTCCCAATGCAATCCCTCTCCTCTCCCCGCTCCCCATAATAGGCCCTTCTCGAGTCCAAGTGATCTCATTGTTCCCCTTCCTGAGTCCAAGTGATCTCATTGTTCAGTTCCCACCTATGAGTGAGAACATGCAGTGTTTGGTTTTCTGTTCTTGCAATAGTTTGCTGAGAATGGTTTCCAGCTGCATCCATGTCCCTACAAAGGACGCAAACTCATCCTGTTTTATGGCTGCATAGTATTCCATGGTGTATAGGTGCCACATTTTCTTAATCCAGTCTGTCACTGATGGACATTTGGGTTGATTCCAACTCTTTGCTATTGTGAATAGTGCCACAATGAACATACGTGTGCATGTGTCTTTATAACAGCATGATTTATAATCCTTTGGGTATATACCCAGTAATGGGATGGCTGGGTCATATGGTACTTCGATTAGAGACTTAAATGTTAGACCTAATACCATAAAAACCCTAGAAGAAAACCTAGTAATACCATTCAGGACATAGGCATGGGCAAGGACTTCATGTCTAAAACACCAAAAGCAATGGCAACAAAAGCCAAAATTGACAAATGGGATCTCATTAAACTAAAGAGCTTCTGCACAGCAAAAGAAACTACCATCAGAGTGAACAGGCAACCTACAGAATGGGAGAAAATTTTTGCAATCTACTCATCTGACAAAGGGCTAATATTCAGAACCTACAAAGAACTCAAACAAATTTACAAGAAAAAAACAAATAACCTCATCAAAAAGTGGGCAAGGGATATGAACAGACATTTCTTAAAAGAAGACATGCATACAGCCAAAAGACACATGAAAAAATGCTCGTCATCACTGGCCATCAGAGAAATGCAAATCAAAACCACAATGAGATACCATCTCACACCAGTTAGAATGGCAATCATTAAAAAGTCAGGAAGCAAAAGGTGCTGGAGAGGATGAGGAGAAATAGAAACACTTTTACACTGTTGGTGGGATTGTAAACTAGTTCACCCATTGTGGAAAACAGTATGGCGATTCCTCAAGGATCTAGAACTAGAAGTAGTCTCATTTTATGTAAAATAAAAACAATTGGCAAAATGTGCGGGAAATCTATTATTAAAAATATAAAGTATATAGAGTTTCTGAACATCTCATGAAGATGTAAGAATTTGAGTTTCTTGAGTTCATATATGAAAGAGCCCAAGTGTCTGCTCATGAAAGGAGAGCAAGGCATGTTAACAAATGTCAGAATCCTTATATTAACAGAAATGGAGCTGAAAAGTTGGACATGGTCACACATGGAACAAGTACACTTCCTCCATTATTGCTAAGAAGTAAGGTATTTTACCAGTTGACACATAGTTTATTTAGCATAAGATATTTGGAAAAAGTAATACTACATGGTTATGTAGTTTTAGAGAAGTGCTAAATAGCTTACCACATTTCACATGTTAAATCAAGAGGTAATGAATATTTATATTTTTCAAAGTAAATTGTGAAAACAATTTCAAATTATGTAATTTTCATGCAATTTTAATAGATTAGTGGGTAGTGCATATGAGCTTGTTTTTTCATAAACAGTAAGTTATTAGTATTTTGTAAGATGAATATATTTTAATAAGCCTAATAAAATTTTGATGATTTTGGTATGTATACAAAATTTAATTTGAAACCTGTGAATACATGATTTTTAGGAATCATACCAAAATTAATCAAGTTAACATCACATCATATAATATTTTGGAAAAATACCAAAACTTCTATTCAACTCTGTTAGTTGTATATTACCGTATATAAATTAGTTTTATATAAGCCTGATTTTAATAAAATTTTGATGATTTTGGTAGGTATACAAAATTTAATTTGAAATCTGTGAATACATGATTTTGAGGAATCATACCAAAATTAATCAAGTTAACATCACATAATATAATACTTTGGAAAAATCCTAAAACTTCTATACAACTCTAAGATGTTAGTTTTATATTACCATATATAAATAAGTTTTATATAAGCCTAATTTTAATAAAATTTTGATGATTTTGGTAGGTATACAATATTTGATTTGAAATCTGTAAATACATGATTTTGAGGAATCATACCAAAATTAATCAAGTTAACATCGCATCATATAATATTTTGGAAAAATACCAAAACTTCTATACAAGTCTAAGATGTTAGTTTTATATTACAATATATAAATTAGTTTTATATCAGCCTAATTTTAATAAAATTTTGATGATTTTGGTAGGTATACAATATTTGATTTGAAATCTGTGAATACATGATTTTGAGGAATCATACCAAAATTAATCAAGTTAACATCGAATCATATAATATTTTGGGAAAATACCAAAACTTCTATACAACTCTAAGATTTTAGTTTTATATAACTGTATAAGAGTCTAAAGAGTTGGTAAAAATCACTTAAATGGGTCTAGTGACTTTCTGCAAGAACACATTCCTATTAAGTATCCTTGTTCTTGAAATTTTCATTACTTTCACATATTTTTAATAAAAACCACAAGCTCCATGTCTTATTCATAGGCCATAATCAACAAATATCTGTTATATGAGTCAGCTTAGGTCATGTATTAAAAAACATTTAATATAGTGGGCATCTTACAAACCAATTGATCTAAACTCAGTATTTTACATGTTGAGAAAATGGGGCCAAGAGATGTCATTGTTACTATTTGCCTCGAATCACTTAGCTAGTTAATGACAGAGCTGCAACTAGAACCCAGTGGACATTCACTGGTTATTCCACCCCACCACACATGCACATACTCCCCCCAAAACTAATGCTATTTCAGGGTTTATTAGTTATGTTGTATTTTTAAAAATCATTTCACTTGCATATATTTTGTTTTCACAAAATTACAACCCTCTGTTAACTTGTTCCTCATAGGGCAACACAAGGCTCATTAAAAAGTCTATTCAGAATTGGGTGACTTGGACTGCTCCATGCTACTACTGTAACCTCTCATCTGATCACTGTGGGGCCTCCTGACTTACCTCACTGCCTCTTCCCTGGCATCCCTATAGTCCATGTTCTGCATAGGGCCCACGGTGATCCTCTTAAAAAGGAAGTTGGATTATATCACCCTTCTGCTCAATATCCTGTAATAACTCCCAGGTCACAAGAAGCAAGGGGTCTAATTATCATGATAATCCATCCATGACACTGCCTCCTTCCCTCAAAATGCACATCTCTGATCTCATCAGCTAGTGCTGTTCCCTCTCTCACTCCACTCCAACCCTGCAGGTCTCCTTATTTTACCCAGATATGCTAGTATGCTTCTTCCTGCAGACCTTTGTACTACCTGTTCCCTCTACCCAGTCTGCTCTTAGTCCAAGAGTTGACAGAAATCTATCACCTTTTTCAAGTAAGCTCCAATGGCACCTTTTAAATAAGACCTTATCTGGCCATCCAAGTTAATACTGTCCTCCCATCATAATCCATCTTACGGGCTATATTTGTATTTTTGGTGTGTACACACACACACACACACACACACACACACACACACACACACACACAGATGGATATATAGATAGATAGTTATATACATCTCACTGCTGGAGTACAGTGGTACAATCACAGCTCATTGAAGCCTTGACCTTACAGGCCAAATTCAACCTTCCACCTCAGTCTCCCAAGTAGCTGGGACTATAGGTGTGCACCACCATGCTGCTCTAATTTTTGTATTTTTTGTAGAGATGGGTTTCAGCAGTCTCCCAGGCTGATCTCAAACTCCTGGACTCAAGCAATCCTTCTGCCTCGGCCTCCCAAAGTGCTGGGATTACAGGTCACCACACCCAGCCTTGCTATATTTTATTAGCTGCCTATCACTCCCTATTGGAATTTAAGTAAGCCCCACGATAGTACGGAGCATTACTTTGCTTTACTTACATACTCCAAGTGCTTAGAACTATGAAAGGCATATGAGAGATGAATTGAAATAATTAACCACACTTTCTAATGAAAAAAATTCATTCTACTTACTGTATATTGTGTTTTTATAATATTTTTAAATAATTGGTTATATTGATAACTATGATAAAGCTACAGTCATAAATTTAGATTGTGCAAAGGACCTACAAATGAGAAAACATGTAAACTATGTAGATTTTACATTTTTACATAATTCAGATTTTGACATTTTCAATGTATATCTTTTTCTGGATGTAATTTAGTCATCTTTGAAAGCTACATTAATACTTTCAAATGATGAAGGTATTGTTTAAAACACTGAGCAGAAAAAAAGAATTTACAAAAGCCAACTAAAATCTGCCTTAGTTAATCATGTTTGCATGTTTGTACCTTAAAGTCACATTGAAACTGTCTTATTGTTTTAACAATCATTAATTCTCATTTTGCTTTTATATAAAAACCTCCTTCATAAGATTCATTTATCACTTAAATTCAAATATAAACAGATTTGACCAAATACAAACAAAATCTTATGTATAGTAATAATAATGTCATTTTAGATCAGCTGAATTTTCTTTGGTCCAGCTATAAACGCATTTATTTCTTTCATTTTTTTCACTATGATGCTTCTTGTTATTAAGTTCTTCCCACAAAAAAATAGTATATTAGAACATTTTTGAATAAAAATCATTGCTTAGGTAAGTTTACAAGTAACTTTGTGTCTCCCCAGCAAGAGTTAATTGTAAGACAAAAATTGTCAAACATTTTCCATTTTATAAATATAAAATTTGCTAATTGAAGCAGAGAATCTTTTGATTCCCCACTAGAGAAGCTGAAAATGCAGGAGTTAATATACTGTGACTATGGAGCTTAACTACTATTAACAAAGGGGAAAATGAATATGATTCTAGGCCACCATTCATTTTTAGTAACTATATTCTAGCCATTATTTTCCCAATTGAAAAGGTACATTAGGATCTTATCTGCTTGGCATGGTGTACAGAATGCTAATACTTTCTAATTATAGACTGTTTCCTGAAAATTAGGTAGATTCCACAAATAAATGTTCAACGCATCTGCACCTGCAGCATAGCACCATTAATTCAATATTGCTGAGAAGGCAAGTGGTCAGTGGAAGATATAACTCAATATGGAGATTTTTATCTTAGTTTTGATTTCTTTTTCAATATAGTTCTCTGATTGAACCATTTGAATTTCTTTTCTCTCAAATGTCTTTCGATTCAGGTTTAAAGACCATTTGAAAATTGAATGTATTCGAATCTTAGGCTCTCTCTCCTGGAATATAAAAATCTCAATGGATATTCACAAGGAGCAAGAGTAAGGAAGTAAAAGCAGATTAAATACAGCTGTGGATAGGCAAATTATCATGGTAGAGAAGCAATGTGCAGAGTGGAAAAAGCAGTTGGGGCCAGCTCATTTCAAATTGTGCTTCAGTTGCTTAAAGCGAAGCCACAACCATCTCATTTCTTGTAATGCGATAATAACAACCTAAACCATAGGATTTTTTTCTGAGAAATAATGATATACCCTAAAGCTTACAGTAACTTCTTTGCAGTTGGTAAATTCTCAATGAATGGGTAGCAATTATGTCAATTATTCTAAATTCACTTACTTTTTTTCTTTTAAATGACTATATCATTCTAAAATTAATAATCCAGTCAGACAAGAACATTAAAATTATACAAAGTAAATTTATAATGGTATCGATGAAGGTTTCCCTTGGTTAAATAAAAGAAAAACAAAGCAAAACATTGAGGCTTCTGTCAAAATTTTTACTAAAAAATTTTCAATTAATGTTTTGCAAGATACTGCAAACATCACATGGCTACAGTGGAAAAATAATTCTGAAGTCTCAGCCTCAAAGTGAAGTTGGACTGGTGCTGCCAAAAGAAAAAGCAGGCAGATTGTCTCACACAAGAGGCTTCACAAAGAGACATTCATTATCCCAGGGATTTCCCCATGGTGCAAAGAGTGACCAATGAACATAAAAGTTCATTATACGGTCAGATATAAGCTTGTTGTGGTGAAAGTGTTTAAGAGTCACAATTACTGTGGTGTAATTATAGTAGGTGGTAGGTGTCTTTTTTTCTTGAAGTCGTTTTTACACTGTTGCAGAACAAGTAGAACTGACTCTAACGTTACAGAATGTATGTAGCCAATTTACTGTACCTTTGAAAGTTTCAATGCACTTCTAAAAGAACTTGGCAAAATTAGACACATCCCTCTACTTGACCCCCAAAAGCTCTGTGTGCAGCAGAAACATGATTTGATTTTATGTACATCTGAGGGACAGAATCGTTATTTATCAGCTCATATATAAAATTAGAATACCAATTTGCTAACTTACAATGAATAATATCTGCAATGAAACCAAAATATTCAAATTTCTTGCATGTAGACCTCCATGCAAGCTAAATACATATTAGAAGTGTTCTTGGTAAGCAGAAATCAGACCATGAGCAGTTATAGTGTGGAAATATACCATAATAATCCACTAGTCAATAACATGCAGTTTGATTACCTATCACCCTCCACCAAGAGCTCCATGGTTCTGCTCTTTCTTCCTGACAAACTCAGAAGAGTTGTCTATGTTGCTGTCTCTGCAGTCTCCCCAGTCTTCCATTATCTCTTGAACCCACTCCAATTAGGACTCCATGTTGTTAAATCTCATGGCAAATTTTCATTCCACCCTTGCTTGAACTTTCAGCAGCTTGGCATCCTACTCCTTAAAACATTCCTTCTCTAATCCCAGCACTTTGGGAGGTTGAGGCGGGCGGATCACGAGGTCAGGAGATTGAGGCCATCCTGGCGAACACGGTGAAACCCCGTCTCTACTAAAAATACAAAAAAATTAGCCGGGCGTGGTGGTGGGCGCCTGTAGTCCCAGCTACTCGGGAGGCTGAGGCAGGAGAATGGCGTGAACCCGGGAGGCGGAGCTTGCAGTGAGCTAAGATCGCACCACTGCACTCCAGCCTGGGGGACACAGCGAGACTCTGTCTCAAAAAAAAAAACATTCCTTCTCTGGTTTTTAAGTCATTATGCCCCTGGTCAAGATCCTACCTCAGCATTCCAACTACTATACATTGTTTCTCAATAATTTTTTAAACTTGCATTTTGAAGTAATATTATAATTATAGAAAATGTTCATGAATAGTACAAAAAACTTCTATATACCCTTTATCCAGTCTCACCAACTGCTTACATTTTGCTACAATTTATCACTTTCTCTCTTTCTGTCATTCATGGATTTTCCAGAACCACTGAGAGTAGATTAGGGACCTCAGGCCCTTTTACTTCTTTACTTCTCTGTGGATTTCTGCAGACCCAGGAAAATTCTTCAGCATAATCATAATATTATATCAGCGATGTAATCAAAATCAGAAAATATAACATTGATATGATACCATTATCTATTTTACGTTAAGAAAATTTCTCCATTTTTTCCAAAAATATTCTTTATAATAATTTTGTTTTTCTGGTCAGGGATCCAATCCAGGATCATGACTGCATTTACCTATCATGCTTCCTTTAATCTAGAATTGTTCCTCAGACTATATTTATCATTCATGATAATGACTTTTTAAAGAATACAGGACCATTTTTTGGTAGAATGAGGCTTTCCTCATGATGAGATTTGGGCTTTAATGTCTGGTAGGAGTACATAAGTGATGTTATGTTCTCATCAGTGAATCTCATCAGGTGGCACAAAGCATTGGCTTGTCCCATTATTGGTATATATCATCGCTAATCATTTTGTTAAAGTAATGTCCTTCAAGTTTTCTTCCAATAAAGTTATTACTTTTTCCTTTTCAGTTAATAAATAATTGATGAGAAGATACTTTGAGACTACATATATACCCTACTTCTCATTAAACTTCCAACTTCTAGTTTTAGCATCCATTGATGAGTCTTGCCTTAATCAATTATTACCATCATGGTTGCAAAATGGTGACTTTCTAGTTAGCAATATAAAGATGTGTTTGGAACAGAAATATTATAAAGAAAAGATAATTTTTTATGAGAAAACAATCTTGTATGCTTAATTTTTGTCCTAAAGTAAAATGAACTGGTTATTTTAAAAAGAAAAAACATAGGACAAAACAGAAAGTCCGTGTATGTCATAGATGGTCTGTGTAAGTCATATATATATGTAGGTTTTTTTGTTGTTGTTTTTTGTTGTTGTTGTTTTTTCTTATTCTCTGTGTGTCTATCCTTATGTACATATGGAGAAAAATAGAAAGTTGAACAATTTTAGATTATTAAATATTCTTTAAAACCTGATAGAAAATTGGAGAAACTTGGCTAATTAGCATTGCTTATAGTTAAAGCTCATCTTAATGAAGGTAAAATATGAAAAGTGGTAAAGAAATACATTGGCAGTTTAGCAATTTTTTTCTAATATAGTTAATCATGATGCCAGTTTTAGCATGGAGCCAAATTTCACATAAATGCTTGCACTGCTTTGTTTCACACTCTATTTTTTATTGTGCATAAATAGTACTAGCACTCAAATACTTACTGGTCACACACCTGAAGTAAATTTCTTAATTGTACAAAATGTATAGTGATGTTGGTGGACTTAAAAACCTGAATTCATGTATCAGGAACAAAATATTCATCATACGTATTTGTTGGCTCTGGTTAATGCTGCAGCCTCCAAGGTAAACTGAGTAGGAGAAAAATTGGAGATTGGCTTCCCATATATTTGTTTTTGCTTTTAATTTCCATTTCTTTTTTTTTAAGGTGAGATAATATTGTGGTTATATTATTAGTAGTAGTATTGCTTTATTTCTTTAAAAAAAAACAGGATACATGTGCAAAACATGCAGGTTTGTTACATAGGTATATGTGTGCCATGGTGATTTACTGTACCTATTGAGTCGTCCTCTAAGTTCCCTCCTCTCTCTCCCCACCCTTCAACAGGCCCTGGTGTGTGTTGTTCCCCTCTCTGTGTCCATGGGTTCTCAATGTTCAGCTCCTATTTATGAGTGAGAACATGCAGTGTTTGGTTTTCTGTTCTTGTGTTAGTTTGCTGAGGATGATGGCTTCCAGCTTCATCCATGTCCTTGCACAGACATGATCTCATTCCTTTATATGTGGATGCATTGTATTCCATGGTGTATATGTACCATATTTTCTTTATCCAGTATATCATTGATGGGCATTTTGGTTGGTTCTATGTTTTTGTCATTGTAAATAGTCCTGCAATAAACATACATGTGCACGTGTCTTTATAGTAGAATGATTTATAATCCTTTGGGTATATACCCAGTAATCAGATTGCTGGGTCAAATGGTATTTCTAGTTTTAGATCCTTGAGGAATTGCCATACTGTCTTCCACAATGGCTGAAGTAATTAACATTCCCACCAACAGTGCAAAAGCATTCCTATTTCTCCACAGCCTTGCCAGCATCTATTGTTTCCTGATTTTTTAATAATCACCATTCTAACTGGCTTGAGATGGTATCTTACTGAGGTTTTGATTTGCTTTTCTCTGTGGATCAGTGATGATGAACTTTTTCATATGTTTGTTGGCCACACAAATGTTTTCTTTTGAGAAGTGTCTGTTCATATCCTTTGCCCAGTTTTTGATGGGGTTATTTTCTTCTTGCACATATGTTTAAGTTCCTTGTAAATTCTGGATATTAGACCTTTGTCAGATGGATAGATTGCAAAAATTTTCTCCCATTCTGTGGTTGCCTGTTCACTCTGATGATATTTTCTTTTGCTGTGCAGAAGCTCTTTAGTTTCATTAGATGTCATTTGTCAATTTTGGCTTTTGTTGCAATTGCTTTAGGTGTATTAGTCATGAAGTCTTTGCCCATGCCTATGTCCTGAATGCTATTGTCTAGGTTTTCCTCTAGGGTTTTTATGATTTTGGGTTTCACATTAAGTCTTTAATCCATCTTGAATTAATTTTTGTATAAGGTGTAAGGAAGTGGTCCAGTTTCAGTTTTCTATATATGGCTAGCCAGTTTTCCCAGCACCATTTACTGAATAGGAGATCATTTGCCCATTGCTTGTTTTTGTCAGGTTTGTCAAAGATGAAATGGTTGTAGATTTGTTGTGTTATCTCTGAGGTCTCTGCTCTGCTCCATTGGTCTATATGTCTGTTTTGGTACTAGTACCATGCTGTTTTGGTTATGTAGCCTCGTAGTATACTTTGAAGTCCGGTAGCGTGATCCCTCCAGCTTTGATCTTTTACTTAGGATTATCTTGGCTATATGAGGTCTTCTTTGATTTCATATGAAATTTAGATAGATTTTTCTAGTTACTTGAAGAATGTCAATGGTAGTTTGATGGGAATAGCATTGAATCCACAAATTACTTTGAGCAGTATGTCCATTTTCACGATATTGATTTCATTTCTTTGCTGTTTGTTCTCCTTTGGGCTTTACTCATATATAAACATATAATACCACTGATGTTTTTTAGTTTCTAATAAAAGGCTTGTATTTGGTTCTATGAATAGCCAGATGCATTTCCAAAGTTCATTATTTTCTCGATTTATCTAAAGTTCCTGAGCTACCTTTGTCAAGCCTGCAAAAGTTGATAGAGCACAACAGCCATAGAAAATTTGGTTGGCTTTGGTTCCCTCTGATGATCTAGAGAGCTATAATAGCTTTACATTTCCTGGAAATAAAATAAAATAAAAGACTTATTTTTATAAGTTCTGAGCAAAAATAGTACATTATTATTTTGTTATTTGGAAAGGTAACTAAGAGGAGAAATGTTTACATAGTGCTTGTTTCCAAGATAATTTAATTCAATTCATAACTTGAGTGGTTTCAGATCTTTTCCTTCAGGTAATGAAGAAAAACTGTGATTTGGGTACAAAGTTTTAATGTTCAGAAATGATTAGCCTTGTCCTTAAGGAAATTATATTGACTAGGATTTCTCTCAAACTACTTTAGTTGTGTTTATCATTATTAAGATTAAGTGAAATTCACTTGAATTAAGTAGTAATTTTTAAAAGTGAGACTTTCTCATGATTTTTGATCCCAAGCCTTTTATCACTATTAGGTTTTCATGTGTATACTTGAAAATAAAATACGTACAAGTGTAGCACTGGTTTGAAGATTCTAATGGTGAAAGCTGCCTAATCAGTTGTCAGTACTGTATCTAGAAGCCAATCTATTTTGGAAGTGTGTGATGATGCTCTTATAAAATAGCTGAAAAGACATTATTGTGTGCTTGTTCTTACTTTGTCCTTGTTGAACAGTATTTAAGTGAAAGGAGGTTATTTATCCTCATACTGAATTTCCAAAACTGATGTTTGCATTTACCTTTATTTGATGGAGAGAAAAGTTAATTGTCTTACTTTGATAAGTTTGATATATGACCTATCACATTTTTTTAATGCATTTGGTCACAGTTCTGTCACTGGAATGCTAGCAATTAGACATGTGCAAGGAGTAACCTAACAACTTTAATACAATGATTCAAGTGCTGATTAGACACTAACTCAGTGTTTTATGACATATTAGAGAAAAATGATAGGACTTTCTGCTGTATACATGTCCTGTTAACTAATCCTTGTGCTGTTAAGTGACAGAGCTCTGGCTGTAAAAGAGGTACTGATTCCCCTAAATCTTGAGCCTTGATACTAGTCAAAGCCTCCTCTTTAGAACCAGGAGAAGATGACAATCAAAATGAACTACTTTTGTAAAACACAGGCCAAAAATTAAATATATTCAATCCCTCTAGGCCCACGGACAAAATGAACTGCTTTTGTAAAACACAGGCCAAAAATTAAACATATTCAGTCCCTCTAGGCCCACGGACTATTGTGGAAAAGGTGGGCATGTGAGATTGTAAGGGCTGATTCTCAGGGATAAAATTAGAGTTTTTCTATAAATTAAACATTAATGTAGAAATTGATACTCCCAGTCTTAAAACCTGAGAAAGCTGCATTTGTCTTATCTGAGTTCTTTTCTCAGGAAACCAACCATCAGGTCTCCTGATGTATCAAGGAAACTTACCAGATCATGACACTTGGACAATGTGATGCTAGGCCTCTCGCCTATCATGAATACCTATCCTATCACCTGCTTTCTGCTGACCAGTTCCTCTTCCTTACCCCTCCCTAATTCCTGCCTTCCCACACATGGTTACATTTCTTCCCTGCTATATAAAACCCTGTTTTTAGCCAAGCAAGCAGACAAATTAGAGATTGATCTCTCATCTCCTCGGCTACTGTACCTGATTAAAGCTTTCTTCCCTGGTGATACTCATCATCTCAGTGATTGGCTTTCCACGCAGTGAGCAACAGGACCTAGACCAAACTGCTGGCATTTCAGTAACAATACATAGTAGGAATACAATAAATATTTATCAAATGAATAAATTAAATGTTGGAAGAATCATTCTAATATGGCTTTATGCATCCCTCTCTGGAGATAGCCTTGCTAATAAGTCCAAAACTCCCGGTGTTTGCTGGTGTCTTCTCTCCCAAGACATGTGGCACTACCAAAATGATTCTCCTTTTGTGCTTCTTCTGGCCCACAAATTCTCACCCCACTTCCTGAAGGTAGGACATGCTATTTATCTCTAGACTTTCTAGTATATTTAGTCAGATTATGTTTTTTTTCTTGCTTGCCTGGGAGTCATTTGCTCTATAAAATGTTTGGTCATCTATGCTCTGATCCACTGTGATTTCACACTTTAACTCTCAAAAGCCAACTTTGATGCCTCTTTCCCAAGTTCTTGGTGACACCCCAGTATTGCCCCCTGTTCTCAAAGTCAAAATTGTCTCTTGTGAATTCTGCTTACAGAACCATTTGTCACTTAGAAGAATATGGCCAATTTTTCTTGTACACACAGCAGTTCAGATTCAGAATTTTGTTAAGTTTTATTACATAACATCTAATGAGAATATCAGTCTTAATATTTGGGTTTATAACATGCAGAAGCAAGTTTATAAATATTCTTGGTCATAAGTCAGTTTATATTAATATAAATGGAACAATTACTTGCACTTGTGCCAATTTTTATACTGTATATCACATACACTCATGTTTGTACGTAAGCCTCTAAAAACTTGAAACGTGAAAAAGAGCAAAGTTTTCATATTTATAGATTAAGAAATCGAAGCATGGCAGGTGTAAGTAATTATTGCCAAGATCATTCAAACAGGACTATAAGTAAAAGATCTACATATGTTCAAACCCAGGTTCATCAAACTTCAAATCCTGTTATTTTGCTGCTATATCACGTTATTTCCTCCTACATGATGAGGATAGAGCCATGGCTTTTTTTGTGTGTGACTATAAGCTCTCCAACAGCCCAGCAGATATTCTTGGTGCAAAGTTGCTTTCTTGTGAGTGGCTTTAGCAAGTGCCTGGATTCTTATTGAGTATGACTGATATGTCCTTCTTTTTCTATGCCAAACAAAACCTGTAATATCTATAAACTTCAAATCTGCCTATAATTCTGGGCAAGTTGAATTTTTACCAACATCTATTCTTTTTTGTAATAGTTTGATACAGGAAATGGTGCTAAACTGGGGGTAATTTTACTCTCTAGGAGTTATTTGGCAATGTTTGAAGGCATTTTTGGTTGTCACAAGTGTGGAAGTACTACCATCTCTTCATAATACTGTATATATCTTAATAAAAAACAAAGATGATACTAGATATCTTACAATACATACAACAATCCTTCTCCACGAAGAATTATATGGCCAAAAATACCACTTGTACTGACGTTGAAAAACCCTGATGAGTGGAAATCATAATAATACAAAAAGTCCAGATAGGATTTGAAGTTCAGACTCTTGTTTACTAGCTTTCCTGAACATCAATTATATGTACACAAAATAGGAATAGTAATATGTACCTCATATAGAGTATTGCAAGGATTAAATGAGATGTTATAATAAACAACTACTTCTTGATATGGGAAACACTCCTGACATATATTTTCTATTGCTCTTATTAGTATTGTTGTATTCTTTTGACCTTTATGCCAAACAAGTGAATTTTTCAGTTTTTCCTTGAGAAATATGTATTAGCCTTGCCTTCTCACAAACACTGCTTCCTCAGTCTAGGGAAAAGTGAACTTGGGTGGTTAGCAAGAGTACTTTTTCTTCTTTCATACCACACCATGTCTGCTCTGAAAATTGAGCATCTGTGATCACTTTACACTTTTTCTGATCCTTTCTGCGAATGAGCAGATTGATTTTTAAGCTTATCCTGTTGACATTTTCAGTTCCTAGGAAGTAAGACATTTGTTTTGCTCTAAGCTTCGTCCCTGTGGATAACTCTACCCCAACGGCACCCATCTTTTAGGGATTTCAACAATCCCCTAAATAAACCCAAGTCCATCTGCTGAAGGACCAAAAAAGAGTCAGAAGTGTGATTAAAGGAAATTGAGCCTTTTGGTCTCACCATTCCCTCTGGATTTTCTTCTTGTTTGGTTTTCACGAACCTCTAAATTTGCCAGGGAACAAATACTGTTTCCTGCAGGCTGATGTGTGTATTCTCATTAACATGAGGAATGGGCAAAAGGTGTTGGATAAAGGAGTCAACGACTAGACTGTGGGAGGATGAGCTACAGTGAAGGAGAAGAGAGTATTTTTGCCTAGTGGATTTTTAAAGCCTTTTTTCACTAGTACCCTTTAATGTGTGGGAAATCACATTTGCCATGTGGGAAGGTTGTTTGGTGGAAAAAGAGCTTTAGCTCAGGTTTAGGCACTACTAAATTTCTCCTCTGGTTCAGGCCTGGTGTAACTGCACTGTCTGAGCGGCCATTAGTTTCTCCATCCATATTATGAGGACAATAATATATTCATAGGGTAATTTTGAGCATTATAGCCACTGACCTGCAAGGCCTTGACGCAGAGCAAGCACTCAATGTGTATTGCTACTATGTTACCTTTTCAACATTCTTCTTTGAGTTTCACCGGCTGTAGCCTTCTTTGGGAAAAGAAATACCTGATATGCTCCAATGCAGATATTTTAGCTATATTTGTAATTAAACTTTTAATTTTAAGATAATTATAGATTCAGTTATAGTTTTAAGAAATAGTATCATGAGATCCCATATGCCCTTTATCCAGTTTTCCACAATGGTAACATCTTGCAAAACTATAGTATAATATCACAAGTAGGATACTGATATTGATGTAACCAAAATGCAGAACATTTCTATCACTACAAGGCTCTCTCATGTTGCCCTGTCATGGTCACCCCCACATCCTTCCCACCTTCATCCTCTCCCTAACCCCTGGGAACCACTAAGTGTTCCTCATATCCATCGTGTCTTCATTTCAGCAATGCTACATAAATTGAATAATACACAGTGTATGATCTATAAAGTTGTTGTGTATATCAATAGTCAGTTTCTTTTTACTTCTGAGTAGTATTCCATGGTATGGTTTAGCCATTCACTTTTTGCTGCTTACATTTTGAGGCTACTATTAATAAAAACACTATAAATATTCCTGAACAGGTTTTTATTTGAACATACATCTTTATTTCTCTGGAATAAATGCCCCAGAGTGGAATTTCTGACTTATATGGTAATTGCATGTTTCGTTTTTTAAGGAAAATGACAAATGATTTTCCATAGTGGCTGTACCATTTTGCATTCTCACCAACAATGTTTGACTGATCCAGTTTCTCCAAATCCTCAGCAGCATTTGGTATTGCCACTATTTTTTTCAGCTTTACTGAGATATAATTAACAACTACTATTTGTATTTCAAGGTATACAACATGATGTTTTGATATATGTATACATTGTAAAATGATTATCACAATCAAAGTAATTAACATATCCACACCTCACATGGTTACCTGTTTTTGTGGGCAAGAATGCTTAAGATCTACTCTTTTAGCAAATTTCACATATAATGCATTATTATTACTACAGCGATCACACTGTACATTATGTCTCAGAATTCATTCATCTTATAACTCTCAGTTTGTACCCTTTGACCAATATTTCCCATTTTTCCCTACCTTTGACCCCTGATAACCACTCTTCTGCCCTCTGTTTCTATGAGCTTGACTTTTTCTATAATGTGTATTAATGAGATCATGAAGTATTTGTAAAGAAAAGTACAAATACAAAAGCTGTTTGGTTTCTTTCACTTAGCATAATATCCTCTAGATGATGCTAGGTAATGGTAGATATCCTACTTACTACATCCATGTTGTAGTAAATAGGATATTCTTCTATATAGATTAATAATATTTATCTATTCAATTTACTTTATCTGTCATCTGTTGATGGATATATAGGTTGTTTCCATACCATGGCTATTGTGAATAATGCTGCAGTGAACACAGGATTGCAGTTCTCTTAGAGACAGTCATGTTATTTCCTTGGGATATATACTCAGAAGTGGAATTGGTGGATTATATGGCAGTTCTGTTTTTAACCTTTTCTTTTTTTTATTTTTTTGTAGCTGTGAGGGCCATGTTGGGTTGAGCCTGGTTAAGAGAAGCAGGGCTTCAAGCCCCCTCCTTTCACTCAGGCATTACTGAGTTGACAGCTAGGAGCATTACCAAGTGATGGAAATTGTTATTTTCTTTTCTTGTGTGACCTGTGAAGTTGAATTCAAGGGAATTAAATTTGCACGTTAAGGGACTCTGCTGTATAAACCTTTGGGAATTTCTGAGAAATCGTAGACTAGAACAGCATGGCTTGACTCAAATAAGTGAGGAACCTCTTCAGAGGAGTTTCACATAAAAATGTCTTTCCTGTTTCTCAAATGTAATAACTTGGGAAGCAGGAGCTAGGAATGTCTTCTACTTTAAGATCTCGCTGACCTGACATGGGGCTGACTCAGCTCTTATCAGTCAGGCCATTTCTTCATAGTCTTATATAAGGCTATAATTCATTCATTCAACAAATATTTAATGAACACCTACTATGTGGCAGGTAGTGTGCAGGGCACTGGGCCATCCTGGGTCAATGATTGATATTTTTGTTATTATACTTTAAGTCCTGGGATACTTGTGCACAACGTGCAAATTTGTTACATAGGTATACACGTGCCACGGTGGTTTGCTGCACCCATCAACCTGTCATCTACATTAGGTATTTCTCCTAATGCTATCCCTCCCCTAGACCTCACACCCCAACAGGCCCGGTGTGTGATATTCCCCTCCCTGTGCCCATATGTCCTCATTGTTAAACTCCCACTTATGAGTGAGGACATGCTGTATTTGGTTTTCTGTTTTTTGAGGAACTTCTATACTGTTTTCGACAGTTAGTATACCAATTTACATTCCTACCAACAGCATATAAGGGTTCTGTTTTCTCCACATCCTCACCAACATTTGTTATATTTTGACTTTGAGATAATAGCCATCCCAACAGGTGGGAGGTGATATTTTATTGCCAACACAGAGATTTTTTCTTTTTCTTTTTCTTTTTTTTTTTTTTTTAGATGTAGTCTTCCTCTGTCACCCAGGCTGGAGTGTAGTGGCACAATCTTGGCTCATTACAACCTCCGCCTCCTGGGTCCAAGCGATTCTCCTGCCTCAGCCTCCCCAAGTAGCTGCAACTACAGGTGTGTGCCATCACGTCCAGCTAATTTTTTTTTTTTTTTTTGTATTTTTAGTAGAGACGAGGTTTCACCATGTTGGCCAGGCTGGTCTCAAACTCTTGATCTCAGGTGATCCACCCACCTCGGCCTCCCAAAGTGTTGGGATTACAGGCATGAGTCACCATGTCTGGCCAACACAGAGATTTTATTGAAAAGTTCAAACCACCTAAAATCTGATTTCTCAAAGTTTTTTTTTATTTGTTGTTTTTTATGGGGGGGTGTCAGAGTTCTCTGACACAAAAAACAAAATGATTTTTCTATTGTTACTTTTCAAGTAACTCTAAAAATTTTTTATTTGTGGGTACACATAGGTGTATATATTCATATACATGAGATGTTTTGATACAGGCATGCAACGTGTAATAATCACATTAAAATTAACTCTTTTTATGTGCAAACATTTTAAAAAGGAAATGTGCCCAATCCAGAACATTCCTCTATGTTCTACTCTAGAAATGAATCTTAAGCATGCATTAAGCATATATTGTGTATTGGAGTCCAGATACCTCTGAGAGTTCATATACATATATATGTGTGTATATATACATATATGTGTGTGTGTGTATATGTGTGTGTGTGTGTATAAAATAAGACCTATATTTTTAAAATAAAGAGATAAAAGCCTCCGTGCATCTGAAATTGAACAGAAACTCAGAAAAATCAAGGGCTAAGGCTACGTGCCTGTTTGGCTTCAGGCTCAGAAATATGCAGTGGTCACTGAGTTGACTCCTAAGGGGTATCAGGGGCTGAAACAGAACCATCAAGCCCATACTTAGATTTCTCAACAAGTACACCATTTTTCTTGAACTTTTTTTTTTTTTTTTTTTGAGACGAAGTCTCACTCTATCACTCTTTTGCCTAGGCTGGAGTGCATTTTTCTTGAACCATTTTGCTGCTACCCTACTTGTCCTTAATTTCTGTCTTACTGAAACAGTACTCTCTCAGTCTTTGTATGCTAATGAAACAGCCATTAATGATTCCTGAGTAAATTGTCTTATTTTCTGGTTGTTTCCTCACACACTCATATCCACACTCTCATGCACATATGCTCGCCCCCTCTCTCTCTCTGTTTTTCAATCCTGTGCGTGTATGCGCATGTGCAAGTGCACACACACCTACACACACACACAAACACACACACCCCTTTAGGTGGGAAGCCATTTCTGTTGGCCCTTTTTTGTGCTATGTAAACTAAGACCATATTTCTTGACAACCCTCCAAGCACTGCCTGCACTATTAATCCAAATTTACAATAAATTTATAATAAACAACATAAAACTGTTACATATCAAATCTAATGGAATGCTGATAAAACATTGGTTAGAAATAAATTTTAGACAAAATGCATTTGTATTAATAACAACAGATATTATAACAAATTGGCTACAGAAGCTATTAAAAGAGAAATAGATTTTAAAGAAAGTAAATTAAGGAACAGAAAAAAACAAGAGCAGACAATAATGAAATAGAAAAAAATACATACAGGAGCAACAGAATGTTTCTTTAAAAGACTAATAAAATAAATAATTATTTATCAAGGCACTGAGGTGAATGCTTTATATTACAATAATTCGTTTAATTTTCACAGCAACCCTATAGGGTAGGTACTATCAAGAAATAGCAAAAAGAAACATTAACATCAAGAGGAGAAGGAGAACATGGCTATGAATACAGAAGAGATTTTATAAATCAGTGGTAGGTTCTGAGGACAACTTTTTGCCAATAAATTGAAAACCTGTCTTTGTCAATTACAAAAAGTAACTTAAGAAGAAAAGAACTAAATAATGCAATACATGTTTTTTTAAAACTGGAACTATAAATTTAATATTCCTCCCTCAAAAAAAAAATTGTAAGTTCAGGCAATTTTACAGGATCATTTTGTTAACCATCAAATCCTTTTTTTATGTAAAACTGTTTTACATAATAGATTTAGGGAGTGGGTTAACAAATTAATTTTGAGAAACTGGTATTGCTTTGAAAATAAGACCTGATAGAGAATTCAGGAAAAACCCAAATTATAGACAATCTCATGTAGTAACACAGGTGCAAAAATCCTAAATATAACTTTTGTAAATCAAATCCATCAGTGTTAATAAATACATTGTAACCAAGGAGGACTCATCACAAGAATTCAAGAATAATTCAACCTCAGAAGATACTGCAGTGCAATTTACACGTTGACAAATGAACACTTTTCTGAGAAAAGGAATTTATAAACAGTAAAACTTAAAACATTTCCATTAGTCATGAATAAAACAATGTTGCCCATCATTACCCATCACTCATCATTATCCACCATTGTGCTGAATTCTTAGCCAAGGCAAGGCTACCAGAAAAATAATAAATACATAAGAATTGCTAAAAGACAATGAAACGTTAATTATTTATGTAGAGCATGTTTATCAATAAAGAAGATATATGATAATCTCTAAACAATTAGAAGTCACAATAAAATTGAACAAAATGACTAGATACAAAATTAATGTATAAAAATCAAAAGGAGGCCGGGCGCGGTGGCTCAAGCCTGTAATCCCAGCACTTTGGGAGGCCGAGACGGGCGGATCACGACGTCAGGAGTTCGAGACCATCCTGGCTAACACGGTGAAACCCCGTCTCTACTAAAAAATACAAAAAAAACTAGCCGGGCGAGGTGGTGGGCGCCTGTAGTCCCAGCTACTCGGGAGGCTGAGGCAGGAGAATGGCGTAAAAACCCGGGAGGCGGAGCTTGCAATGAGCTGAGATCCGGCCACTGCACTCCAGCCTGGGTGACACAGCAAGACTCCGTCTCAAAAAAAAAAAAAAAAAAAAAAATCAAAAGGAATATACATATTTTAATTGTATATTAAATATACAATTTTAATATATTAAATATATAAAAATAAACCAATAATTAATTAAAATTTATAATAGAAAATTATACTAATTGTACTAGCAACAAAAATTATAATATACCTAGGAAAAGACTGTGTAAAATATACAAGTAAGCCCTGTTTTTATTTCCTGGGACTACCTTAATAAAGTAGCATTAACTGCGTGGCTTAAAACAATAGAAATTTATTGTCTCAAAGATCTGGCGACTAGAAGTCAGAAATCAAGATGGGGGCAGGGCTATAATCCCTCCATATCCTCTAGAGGAGGATCCTTCCTTGCCTCCTTCAGTTTCTGATAGCCTCAGGTGTTCCTCGCTTATAGATCCATTATGCCAATTTCTCCTTGCACCTTCCCATGGTGTTCTTTCTCGCTTTGTCTCCATGTCTTCACGTGGCCTTCCTCTTATATGGACGCCTGTCATATTGGATTAGGGGCCCAGCCTACTCCAGGGCAACTTCATTTTAACTAATTACATCTGTAATGACTCTGGTTCCAAATAATGTCATATTCTGGGGTACTAAGGGTTAGGACTTATGCATACCTGTTGGAGGACATAATCCAACCCATAACAATCTCAAAGTTCAAGGCATTATTTAAGGACACAGAAGGCCCATATCATTGTTCAAAAGTCAAAGACCATTAGGATAACAGATGTGTTGTCAAACTGACAAACTGACCTGTTGTCAATTTTAAAGATTATTTGATGCAGCAAGGAAAACTGCATGCCATGGGGAACAATGAGGCATCTCAGTAAGAAAAGGGTGTTTTTGTTTGTTTGTTTGTTTGTTTTAATTGAAACTCCAGCTTGTATTAAATGACTTGGGGGAGGGCATAAAGAAGTGAGAATTTTCTCTGGATGATGTAAGAAAAGACTTGGGAAAGCAGAGGTGGGAGTGGTTAGGGGGGTCACTGGTGATCTTAACAATTTTTGTCTAAGGTATGAGGAACAGAGGCTAATTCTGCAACTTGCAAAGAAGTAACACACACACATGTTAGCTGGGAAAGGGGATGTTTGGTTACTTTTGTGATTTGCATGTGTTGATCTATGTCATTAGGTAATGGCATTATTTTTGCCTCCCTCCATCACAGTCTCAATGACCTCAGTTGATGGGGTTCTGTAACATTATATTCACCGCCATCTAGCTGTCACTAACCAGTCACTAGCTGACATCTGCTAAGTGTGCTTTTCATCGTACCTAAATAATTGATGAAATTCACCATGATTATGAGTGGAAATATAAAGATGTTCAATCCACTCAAACAAATTAATGAAATCGTTTTATGGTGTAAGAAGATATGGCAAATTTGAAAGTAAACACTCCTGGCTAAAGGCATTAACATTTTCAGAAAGATAAACAATTTATCTATGGAACAAACTTAGTCTGCAATCTATAACTAAGGTGACCACACATTCTATTCTGCTTGAAACAGTTTTGGCTTCTACCCATTGTCCCACCTTCCAATCTGACTAGTATTCTTTCCCAGATTTTTTACCAAACTATTAAATTAAATTTAAAATAAACCAGAATTGGTTTGGTAACCCTCTACTGTGTACCTCTAGCTTCTACCATAGTTTCATCTAGTAGTGTGTGGTATGTATGTGCAGTGAATTAGTTTTCATTCAACATAGGGTTAATTTACAAAATCAGTCATCAAAATCTGTCTTTTCCTGAGTAATGCAACTTACACCTTCTATTCCAGTTAAAATGGCTTTCATAAAAAAGGGGATAACGAATGCTGACAAGAATGTGCAGAAAGGGAACCCTAGGACATTGTTGGTGGGAATGTGAATTAGTAAAGCCACTGTGGAAAACTCTATGGAAGTTCCTCAAAAAAGGACAACCTGCAGAGCATTCAATGATAAAACAGTGTGTGGTAACAAATGCAGCTAGAGAAAGCAAACTTTTAGTCACCAGCTACAAGGAGGAAAGTATTTCATGCTGCTGTTCTTTCCAGTCACATGGTGTACCACACAGTTGTGCTGTAGCCCTGCCATAGTTTGGAAGATCCACAGAGCTCCCAGACCTCAAGTTGCTGGAGTCAGTAGGAAACAAGGGAAATTACAGGTTAGTTGTATTTGAAATTTGTGTGGGAAATGGAGGCTCAGCAGGCAGCCATAAAGTGTAGAGATTAATCTTAATGTGACTGCAGAGTGGCTTTAAAATTGACACCTATGTTGGTAACACATTTTTCCCCTTTCCCCATTTATGTATTCATTTATTTGTACTTTTATGGATTCATGAATTTTTTTCCTCTTTGAGTTGAAAATCCAATAATATTAGTAGAGTTCATTCTAGCTCCCATTTGCTTATTTGTAACATCTCAGAAAGTGAGAAACTTAGCTGTCATTATCTGCAATATATTTCTTTGTTCAAGTCTAGTATACACGTAAAGTACTTAATAGTTTCAGAATTGTCAACTCATATCTTGTTTGGTAACATTTTAATTTTTCAACCAACACTTATTAGCAGATATGAACTAAAAAAAAACTACATTCAATTAAAAATTAAGGGCTGAATTTGTTTCACAAAAGATTAATAATAACATTTTCTAGCAGTTATTTTAAGGAGATTGCACCCAAAGATGACTTAAAATGTGAAAATTTAAAAGATGTCTAAGTATAATTCTGAGAAGCTTGACTTTCATTTAGATCAATTACTAAATGGGTTTTTGCTTATTTTCAAGTTGTTTTAATTATTATCATTTTTATTATTATACTTTAAGTTCTGGGGTACATGTGCCGAAGGTATAGGTTTGTTGTGCAGATATACATGTCCCATGGTGGTTTGCTGCACCCATCAACCTGTCATCTCCATTAGGTATTTCTCCTACTGCTATCCCTCCCCTAGCCTCCCAGCCCCCGACAGACCCTGGTGTGTAATATTCCCCTCCCTTTGTCCATGTGTTCTCATTCTGCAACTCCCACTTATGATTGAGAATATGTGGTGTTTGGTTTTCGGTTCCTGTGTTATTTTGCTGAGAATGATGGTTTCCAGCTTCATCCATGTCCCTACAAAGACATGAACTCACCTTTTTTATGGCTGCATAGTATTCCATGGTGTATATGTGCCACATTTTCTTTATCCAGTCTGTCATTGATGGGTATTTGGGTTGGTTCCAAGTCTTTGCTGTTGTGAACAGTGCTGCAATAAACATACATGTACATGTCTTTATAGTAGAATGATTTATAATATTTGGGTATATAACCAGTAATGGGATTGTTGGGTCAAATGGTATTTCTAGTTCTAGATCCTTGAGGAATTGTCATACTGTCTTCCACAATGGTTAAACTAATTTACACTCCCACCAACAGGGTAAAAGCATTCGTATTTCTCCACATCCTCTTTAGCATCTGTTGTTTCCTGACTTTTTAATGATCGCCATTCTAACTGGTGTGAGATGGTATCTCATTGTGGTTTTGATTTGCATTTGTCTAATGATGAGTGATGATGAGTTTTTCTCCCCCATATGTTTCTTGGTCACATAAATGTCATCTTTTGAAAAGTGTTCATATCGTTTGCCCACATTTGATGGGGTTGTTTGTTTTTTGTAAATCTGTTTAAGTTCTTTGTAGATTCTGGATATTAGTCCTTTGTCAGATGGATAGATTGCAAAAATTTTCTCCTATTCTGTAGGTTGCCTGCTCACTCTGATGATAGTTTCTTTTGCTGCGCAGAAGCTCTTCAGTTTAATTAGATCCCATTTGTCAATTTTGGCTTTTGTTGCCAATGCTTTTGGTGTTTTAGTCATGAAGTCTTTGCCCATGTCCTGAATGGTACTGTCTAGGTTTTCTACTAGGGTTTCTATGGTTTTAGGTCTTATGTTTAAGACTTTAATCCATCTTGAGTTAATTTCTGCATAAGATGTAAGGAAAGGATCCAGTTTCAGTTTTCTGCATATGGCTAGCCAGTTTTCTCAGCACCGTTTATTAAGTAGGGAATCCATTCCCCATTGCTTGTTTTTGTCAGGTTTCTCAAAAATTAGGGTCGTAGATGTGTGTTGTTATTTCTGAGGACTCTGTTCTGTTCCATTGGTCTATACATCTGTTTTGGTAACAGTACCATGCTGTTTTGGTTACTGTAGACTTGTAGTATAGTTTGAAGTCAGGTCGCATGATGCCTCCAGCTTTGTTCTTTTTGCTTAGGACTGTCTTGGCTATGTGGGCTCTCTTTTGGTTCCATATGAAATTTACAATAGTTTTTTCCAATCTGTGAAGTAAGTTAATGGTAGCTTGATGGGGATAGCATTGAATCTATATATTATTCTGGGCAGTATGGGCATTTTCACAATATTTATTCTTCCTGTCAATGAGCATGGAATGCTTTTCCATTTGTTTGTGTCCTCTTAATTCTTTGGGCAGTAGTTTGTAGTTCTCCTTGAAGAGGTCTTTCATATCCCTTATAAATTGTATTCCTAGGTATTTTATCCTCTTTGTAGCAATTGTGAATGGGAATTCACTCATGATTTGACTCTCTGTTTGTCTGTTATTGGGGTACAAAAATGCTTGTGATTTTTGCACATTGATTTTCTATCCTGAGACTTTACTGAAGTTGCTTATCAGCTTAAGGAGATTTGGGCTGAGACAAGGGGGTTTTCTAAATATACAATCAAGTCATCTATAAACAGAGAAAATTTAACTTCTGTTATCCTATTTGAATATCCTTTATTTCTTTCTCTTGCCTGATTGCCCTGGCCAGAACTTCCAATACTATGTTGAACAGGAGTGGTGAGAGAGGGCATCCTTGTCTTGTGCCAGTTTTCAAAGGGAATGCTTCCAGCTTTTGCCCATTCAGTATGATATTGGTTGTGTGTTTGTCATAAATAACTGTCATTATTTTGAGATACATTCCATCAATACCTAGTTTATTGACAGTTTTTGGCATGAAGGGGTGTTGAATTTTGTTGAAGGCCTTTTCTGCATCTATTGAGATAATCATGTGGTTTTTGTCATACGTTCTGTTTAGGTGATGGATTACATTTATTGATTTGCGTACGTTGAACCAGTCTTGCATCCCAGGGATAAAGTCAACTTGATTGTGGTGGATAAGCTTTTTGATGTGTTGCTGGATTCAGTTTGCCAGTATTTTATTGAGGATTTTCGCATCAATGTTCATCAGGGATATTGGCTTGAGATTTTCTTTTTTTGTTGTGTCTCTGCCAGGTTTTGGCATCAGGATGACACTGGCCTCATAAAATGAATTAGGGAGGATTTGCTCTTTTTCTATTGTTTGGAATAGTTACCAGCTCCCTTTTGTAACTCTGGTAGAATTCAACTATGAATCCATCTGGTCCTAGACTTTTTTTGATTGGTAGGCTATTAATTGCTGCCTAAATTTCAGAACTTATTTTTGGTCTATTCAGGAATTTGACTTCTTCCTGGTTTAGTCTTGGGAGGGTGTATGTGTCCAGGAATTTATCCACTTCTAGATTTTCTAGTTTATTTGTGTAGATGTGTTTATAGTATTCTCTGATGATAGTTTGTCTTTCTGTGAGATCAGTGGTGATATCCTCTTTATCATTTTTTATTGCTTCTATTTGATTTTTCTCTCTTTTCTTCTTTATTAGTCTGGCAAGCGGTCCATCTATTTTGTTAATCTTTTCAAAAATCCAGCTCCTGGATTCAATGATTTTTTGAAGGGTTTTTGTGTCTCTACCTCCTTCAGTTCTGCACTGATCTTAGTTATTTCTTGTCTTCTGCTAGCCTTTGAAATTGTTTGCCTTGCTTCTATAGTTCTTTTAATTGTGATGTTAAAGTATCGATTTTAGATCTTTCCTGTTTTCTCTAATAGGCATTTAGTGCTATAAATGTCCCTCTAAACACTGCTTTAGCTATGTCCCAGAGATTCTTATGTTGTGTCTTTGTTCTCATTGGTTTCAAAAACTTATCTATTTCTGCCTTAATTTTGTTACTTACCTAGTACTTATTCAGCAGCAGGTTGATCACTTTCCATGTAGTTGTGTGGTTTTGAGTGAGCTTCTTAATCCTGAGTTCTAATTTGATTGCATTGTGGTCTGGGACTTTTTGTTTAGATCTCCGTGCTTGTGCATTTGCTGGGGAGTGTTTGACTTCCAATTATGTGGTCAATTTTAGAATAAGTGCGATGTGGTGCTGAAAAGAATGTATATTCTGTTGATTTGGGGTGGAAAGATCTGTAGATGTCTATTAGGTCCACTTGGTCCAGAGCTGAGTTCAAGTCCTGAATACACTTGTTAATTTTCTGTTTCATTGATCTATTATCGACAGTAGGGTGTTAAAGTCTCCCAATATTATTGTGTAAGAGTCTAAGTCTCTTTGTAGGTCTCTAAGAACTTGCTTTATGAATCTGGGTGCTCCTGCATTGGGTACATATATATTTAGGATAGTTAGCTCTTCTTGTTGAATTGATCCCTTTACCATTATGTAATGGCCTTCTTTGTCTCTTTTGATCTTTGTTGGTTTAAAGTCTGTTTTATCAGAGAGTAGGATTGCAACCCTTGCTTTTTTTGCTTTCCATTTGTTTAGTAAATCTTCCTCCATCTCTTTATTTTGAGCCTATGTGTGTCTTTGCACGTGAGACGGGTCTCCTGAATACAGTACCACTGATGGGTCTTCACTCTTTTTCCAATTTGCCAGTCTGTGTCTTTTAATTGGGACATTTAGCCCTTTACATTTAAGGTTAATACTGTTATGTGTGAATTTGATCCTGTCATTTTGATGCTAACTGGTTATTTTGTCACTTATTTGATGCAGTTTCTTTATAGTGTCGATGGTCTTTACAATTTGGTATGTTTTTGCAGTGACTGGTTCCGGTTGTTCCTTTCCATGTTCAGTGCTTCCTTCAGGAGCTCTTGTAAGGAAGGCCTGGTGGTAACAAAATCTCTCAGCATTTGCTTGTTTGTAAAGAATTTTACTTCTCCTTTGCTTATGAAGCTTAGTTTGGCTGGATATATGATTCTGGGTTGAAAATTATTTTCTTTAAGAATGTTGAATATTGGTCCCCACTCTCTTCTGGCTTGCAGAGTTTCTCCTGAGAGATCCACTGTTAACCAGATGGGCTTCCCCTTTGTGGGTAACCCGACCTTCCTCTCTGGCTGCCCTTAACATTTTTGCTTCATTTCAACCTTGGTGAATCTGACGATTATGTGTCTTGGGGTTGCTCTTCTCAAGGAGTATCTTTGTGGTGTTCTCTGTATTTCCTGAATCTGAATGTTGGCCTGTCTTGCTAGGTTGGGGAAGTTCTCCTGGATAACAACCTAAAGAGTGTTTTCCAACTTGGTTCCATTCTCCCCGTCACTTTCAGGTACACCAATCAAATGTAGGTTTGGTCTTTTCACATAGTCCCAAGTTTCTTATAGGTTTCTTCATTTCTTTGCATTCTTTTTTTTCTAATCTCGACTTCTTGCTTTATTTCATTAAGTTGATCTTCAATCTCTGATATCCTTTCTTCTGCTTGATCGATTTGGCTATTGATACTTGTGTATGCTCCACAAAGTTCTTGTGCTGTGTTTTTCAGCTTCATCAGGTCATTTATACTCTTCTCTAAACTGGTTATTCTAGTTAGCAATTTGTCTAACCTTTTTTCAAGGTTCTTAGCTTCCTTGCATTGGGTTAGAATATGATCCTTTAGCTTGGAGGAGTTTTTTATTACCTACCTTCTGAAGCCTATTTCTGTCCATTCATCAAACTCAATCTCTGTCCAATTTTGTTCCCTTGCTGGTGAGGAGTTATGATCCTTTGTAGGAGAAGAGGCGCTCTGATTTTTGGAATTTTCAGCTTTTTATGCTGATTTCTCCCCATTTTCGTGGATTTATCTACCTTTGGTCTTTGAAGTCAGTGACCTTCGGATGGGGTCTCTTAGTGGATGTCCTTTTTGTTGATGTTGATACTATTCCTTTCTGTTTGTTAGTTTTCCTTCTAACAGTCAGGCCCCTCTGCTGCAGGTCTGCAAGAGTTTGCTGGAGGTCCACTCCAGACCCTGTTTGCCTTGGTATCATCAGTGAAGGCTGAAGACCAGCAAAGACTGCTGCCTTTTCCTTCCTCTGGAAGCTTTGTCCCAGAAGGGCACCCACCAGATGCCAGCCGGAGCTCTCCTGTATGAGGTGTCTTTCGGCCCCTACTAGGAGGTGTCTCCCAGTCAGAACACACAGGGGTCAGGGACCCACTTGAGGAGGCATTCTGACCCATATTAGAGCTCGAACACTGTGCTGGCTCTCTTCAGAACCGTCAGGCAGGGATGTTTAAGTCTGTTGAAGCTGCACCCACAGTCGCCCCTTCCCCCAGGTGCTCTGTCCCAGGGAGATGGAGGTTTATTCTGTAAGTTCCTGACTGGGGCTCCTGCCTTTCTCTCAGAGATGTCCTGCCCAGAGAGGAGGAATCCAGAGAGGCAGTCTGGCTGCAGCAGCCTTGCTGAGCTGTGGTGGGCTCCACCCAGTTCAAACTTCCTGGTGGCTTTGTTTACACTGTGAGGGTAACCACCTACTCAAGCCTCAACAATGGCGGACACCCGTCCCTTCACCAAGCTCAAGTGTCCCAGGTTGACCTCAGACTGCTGTGCTGGCAGTAAGAATTTCAAGCCAGTGGATGTTAGCTTGCTGAGCTCCATGAGGCGGGGGGCTGCTGAGCCAGACCACTTGGCTCCCTGGCTTCAGTCCCCTTTCCAGGGGAGTGAATCATTCTCTCTCGGTGGCATTCCAGGTGCCAGTGGGGTACGATAAAACTCCTGCAGCTAGCTCGTTGTCTGCCCAAACAGCTGCTCAGTTTTGTGCTTGAAACCCAGAGCCCTGGTGGCATAGGTACTGGTGGGACTCTCCTGGTCTGCGGGTTGTGAAGACCGTGGGAAAAGTGCAGTATCTGGGCTGGAGTCCACCATTCCTCATGGCACAGGCCCTCATGGCTTCCTTTGGCTAGGGGAGGGAAATCCCCTGACCTCTTGTGTTTCCCAGGTGAGGTGATGCCTCACCCTGCTTTGGCTCACCCTCTGTGGGCTGCACCCACTGTCCATTCAGTCCCAATGAGATGAACTAGGTTCCTCAGTTGGAAATGCGGAAGTCACCCACCTTCTGCATTGATCTCTCTGGGAGCTGCAGACTGGAGCTGTTCTTATTCTGCCATGTTGCCAGCAAAACCTCAACTTTGTTTTTAACATGTTCTCCAGGTTAAACAATAGCTGTTATGAGTTAACTTTTTTTGGCAGAAAGACACTACACAAACCAGATTACATTAACATAATCAAATCCTATTTAGAGAACAATAATAGATTAAGATACTTCTACTAATACTATTTTTTCATATGTTCCATGGAATTAAAGAAAAGTTTTTAGGAATTTTATTTTCTTAAATGTGAAATATTTGGCACATTAATGAACACTTGTAAATTTAGTTTAAAAGTTTAACATAGAAAATCAAAGTTTTGTTTTTGTAGTGCTAATATCAGTATAAAATTTTTGAAGAATAGTGTTTTGGTATAAACAATGTCTTTATAAAATCAAGAAATCTTTAGGGCAGAAATATTCCTAGAGTTGGTTGTGGTGCATACATAATTCCTAATTGCATACAAATAAGCTGTAATGTTCTATAACTTGAAATAGAAGCTGGAGTTGTTAAATTTCAAACCCACATACATGTATTTGTAAACAGAGTTAGAATAACTACTACAAAGTTGAGGACATGAAGATGAGATTGAAAATGAAGTAATACTTCAGCTTGGCAGTAAGCATTTTCTCTCTTGCGCATCATCAATCTGAAAAAGATTTCAGAAATATTTTTCCTTTAAAGAACTACTGTATAATTCAACTGAAGAGTCCTACAATGATAGTGAACCTTTCATGATTCGTTTACATTTGGGGTTCTTTTTCTTCAGAATCAGTATAAAACTTTTAATAAAAATATACAATAAACATCATTGTTAAAAGATCCTATCTTTTAAATATTTTATTAAACCACAATTCTTGGAAACAGAAAGACACTGACATTTATGCATATAAAAGCAAGAGAAGAAGTGAGCAAATTAAACAATAGTAGTTTTAACGGCATATAAGATGTAATTCTGAAATTCTGTAATTTCACAATGAAGTATGTTGACTGTTAGAAGCACTATGTTATTGGAGTTCTAATATTTAACAAATTTGACAAATTATGTTCTGGATGCAATGAAATTGACAGTGCCAATGATTCTGCAGTACCTGAAGTTGGTAAAACATTCAACAAATTATATATATATATATATATATATATATATATATATAGAGAGAGAGAGAGAGAGAGAGAGAGAGAGAGAGATAGATATAGATATATTTGATACATTTTTCATGCGAAAGTATTTGTCAAAGAATATGCCTTAACAGGACACCAAAAGTGAATATGTCTGAAAACATTTGGGTTGAAATATATATATATATATAATCAACACACACAAAATATTTACAGTTAAGAATATCTTCACTTAGCAGAATTTGCTCTGAACTTACTGCATATATAAAAAGTGGGTTTTTTTCCAGCTTCTTGGCTAAAAATATCTAAAGAAAAGATTTAATTAAAGGTGTCACAATTTTAAAATTTCTAGCCATCAAATGCAACTTAGAAGAATACTGTACATAATTTTATGAAAAAAAATGAAAATGAGACCATATCTGGGAAACATACCAATGACATTATATTAAAGGGCTACAGGTAAGTAATTCATTAAATTACGCAATTTAAAAATGGGAATTTATACTGTCAAGGCTCAGAATATGATATCTCAAAATACAGCACATTGACAGAAGTCACAGAAGAAAGAAGTTCACTCTGACCTTCCCTCGCCTTTCTGTGTGAAGCCTGGCCATGAAGGAATTCTCTGACCTACGTCTCCTGAAAGTCGGTCGAAAGGTTATCACTCCAGAGGGTTGCCGCCCTGTACCAGGGGAGAGGAGTGCTACAAAGCGAAGCCAAGGAGGATCGGAACAAGCAGGCCTTGCTGAGTTCTCGCCAGGTTATTATCATGATTAGATCATAACCCCCTTTGTCTAATCATGCTTCCTCACGCTATCAACTTCTTTCCTCAGACTAACCATAAAAATGCTGTTTTCCCTGGGTCTTTGGATCTTCATTTCTGAAGGCTTCCATGTCACATAAAACTTTGATTACATGATTGTGTTATGCTTTCCTCCTGTTAATCTTTCTTTTGTTATAAGGGTGTATGCCATAAACCTTGTGATGAGTGGGGAAAACATATCCACTTTTTTCCCTTATAATACCAAGAATAAGTATTCTGTTTATATAATTTTTAATGTTTAAATATTCAATGAAAACATTTTTCTATATTATATTAAGGCCTATAGATGTATGTTATTTAAAAAAATTGTATTTTTGTAATGTTTTTGGATGTGACTATTGTATAGGTTCACCAGTATAATAAAACTAGCTTGTTGAAAAATAAATACATAATTTTAGTTCCTTTTGGTACTCCTTTTACACTCACAATGATCTCAATTTAGATGCTATATTTTTGATTAGCCTTTTTATGACCTGTTACTATCTATGTGTTTTCTAGAATTTGCTGTAGTATAAAAAAAAACTAAAGCCTTTTGCTTCTTTATAATACCCTTGCTAGCCTACTCTGCTTTGTAAACTAGTCTAGTTTAAATGATCTTAATAAGAATTTCTGAAAAACTTACACTAGTGTTAAGCATGTGGTATAATTGTTGTTCTCAGGAACTGTTCTTTTCTTTTTCTGGTGAGTTAAAAGTAATGCTTGTGAAGCAAAGTGAGATCAGTGCAAATAAGTGCAACATAGCTTTAATAACAAAAATAAATGGTGTAGACAAATTCACACTGGCAGAAGGGAAATGAAAGCACTGAAGATGACTGAGTTTTCTGGGAAAGCTTTGGAGGTGGCTCTAGGACTGGTTGCCTAGAAAGACCAGCTAAACTTTCAGGAGACAAAGAGAAAAAAAATGGGAGGGAAGGGTTGATGCTATGAACTAAGTCAGGAATATGGCTTTTTTGGGGTGGTCAGCCGTTTGATCAATAAGGTGGAGATACATTGTAAGCAGCACAGGATATAAGCATGAAGATTTGAACTTCAGCTAAGGGTCTAGACAGTCATAATTGAGAGATTATAGAACAGATTTGAGTAGGAGGGCCATACAATGCTAGATGAATTAAGGAATGAGGATATTTATATCTGAGACAATTCTGAGACATATCAAGTAGTCTAGACTTAGAAGGACCTGGACTAACAGAATGAATACTGGAATGAGAAAGAAAAAAGGGGGGGGGACAAATCCAGAAATATTTTGCAAAAAGAGTTGAGAAGAATTGGTAAATTATCTTCTAAAGGAAACATGAGGTGTTTCTAAAAATGTAATTATTTGTGGCTGTTTAATGCAGAGATTCTGTGCTAGCTAACCTGGGATGCAAAATTAAACAAATATTTTCCCTAGATAAAACCTGAAATAATGTAATGTATTGATGTAATCGTGTAGTTACAAGATGCGTACTAGGAAGGAAGCTCACTTAAAAAAAGTCATAACAAACACACAAAATAAAAGTTATATATAGGGAGGCTTTTATAATTCTATGAAATTAGCAGTCAATTCATATGACATGAAGATTACCAGGATGCCCCTGAACTGGGTTGCACAAGATGTGAGATGTCTAAAGCTCTTATCATTAGTCATACATGATGAGTTGACAGGCCTTGTTAAAATGCAAACAAGGTGATACATGAAGCCATGAGGATTCATTAGCACCTTGAACCAACTTAATTGATCAAATTATCTAATCTATTTTAAAGCACAAGGAAAAGGGAGATGTAAGCAAGAACACCAGAGAGATTTTTCTGTGTATGGGAAGGGAGACTATTGAAGAAGTCAGAAAGAGGCATTCATCATGTGGGTTGTGTGTAGTTTCTTTGTGTTGCTGCCTAGCTTGAGCTTGCATTGTAGATCCTTCATCCTTCTGGTTAATTAATACACACTCACTTTGTCTTCTGGGAAGGCATAAAAATAGGATAAAGAAGACTGAATTGGGAATCAGAAGTCAATGCCAGTTCTCGCTCAGGCAATAAATTGTTGAATGACTTTACTTACCCTATTCATCTCAGCTTTTACTTTTGTAAAATGAGGGCCTTAGACTAGGTAAGTAATACCTACTGCAGCTACTCCACTCTATAAGATAGTTACTCACATTTTTATCCTCGCAGTCTTTTTTTGTTATTGGTATTTTTCTTTTAGTACAGGAGAATTTTATTTTTAAAAAGCACTTTTATCAAGAAAATCACCTATTTGAGATTGAAAAACTGGTGATGTTTTAAAGATGTATGTTTTCAGGCTCTTTTACAGATTAGCCATGTATCTTGGTTTACAATGAAAATCTATAGAACCTACACAAGCATAAGGCAACATCCATTTTTGTTATAATCATATTTCACTCATTACAAAGTCCTGATATTTCTTCTGTTAGTCATATAATTATATGAGAGATGTTTCTTCCAGAATAACTGCATTATCATTGAAATTGTACTAAATTTACAAATATTTTAGCTTTTAATATACATGTTGTCAAAATTCAGAGAGATTAAATTGATAAATATCTTCCTATTGCATCTCTTCATTTTTGTGAATTATAAGCAACTGTCAAGTCTCTGGAGTTTTATAAAATTATCATCCTGCTGGAGAATGGCGTGAACCCGGGAGGTGGAGCTTGTAGTGAGCCAAGATCGTGCCACTGCACTCCAGCCTGGGTGACAGAGCGAGACTCTCTCAAAAATAAATAAATAAATAAATAAATAAATAATCATCCTGCTATCAAATATAAAATTACATTTTTGATATCTCTGCCTGTTCTTATACAGAGAATCACTTATAGGAATGCTATTTAGGATATCAAATATTCTTTCCAGTAAGATGAAGCTGCAGTAATATGCAGAGGAAAAGTGGAGCTAGGATTGCTTGGAACAATGTAACATACTGGGATATCAAATATCTGGCATATGCTTATGGAGTACATCAAAAGTCTTCATTTTGAAAACTGCACCTTAACTTTTAAATATATTTTGATTAGTAGAGCCTTTATTGACTAGCATTATTTAATAATAATGGAGGAAAAGATGAAGTGAGGAAAGGAAGGAAAAAAGGGAGGAAGGAAGGAGGAAGGAAGGAAGGAAGGTAGGAAGGAAGGAAGGAAGGAGGGAAGGAAGGAAGGAAGGAGGGAAGGTAGGAAGGAAGGAAGGAAGGAAGGAAGGAAGGAAGGAAGGAAGGAAGGAAGGAAGGAAAGATAACTTATGAGTCAGGATTCTCAGTTAGAGAAGACAGGGTAACACTAGCTATATTAATCAGAAAGATATTTATTAAGACACATAGGCAACTCAAAATTGTTGCGATTGCAGAAGAAACAGATTGCAAGGGGCGTTCCATGAATTACTCCTTGTATTACCCCAGAACTCACTTGCCAAAATCAGGAAACTGAATCAGAAAACCACCCCACAGCTGCTGACTTCAGAACCTGGCCCCTACCAGGCAGTATACCAGTAGGATGAATGCTCTGTGCTTGCCCTTTATCCCTATATAACCAAGCTCTAAAGCAAAGTTGTCTGTGGGGACGAGGAAGGCTGAACAGTGTTTGGTGTACTATTATCATTATTATATTGAAAATACATGTTTTACAATGTGGAAAATTAGCAAAATATGCAGACTTCTCAAAAAAATCAGGAGACACACAAATTTAAAAATATCTTATATGAAATTTGTTTAACGATCCCAAATCTTGGAAGTTTAAGGATTTATTCCAGAAAGATCTTGCAATCTTGAAGACAACAGATTTAAACTAGCACATTTGTTCAAAACTTTTAGCAAATCTATTTAGAATTTTTGTTTCTTTTAGTTTTCTCTTTTTCCTTCCCCTGACTTGTTTCCAAGTCATAAAAAAGAGGGAAGAGAGAGAGAGATTTTTTAATTGTTCAACCTATTGGAATAAAGTTAAGAATTACTTCTGAGGTGTAAGACGGTCATGCCTTATCACAATTTTGTTGGCCTTTCTTTTCTTGATCATTTACATAGAAAAATCTGGAGATGATATCATTTTGTGTCCCTTTCCACTGTTCTTGAAGTATTGGTTTCTGATAGCCTATTTCCCAAACTGAAAATTGTTGTTGTTGTTTCATAAGAAAAATTATTATTATCAGCATATTACTGAAAATTATTTACTTTATATAATTTGTATTTGAATAACAGAAAAAAGCTAAACAAAAATAAAACCCAAAGTTCTTCATTCCAGACGGAAAAGTATCTATCGATACTTTGAAAAAATGTGTATATATATATATGTTTTCTTTACATTGATGCTAGCAGTTTTCAGTATTTCTGATGAATTGTGCAAGGGAATTATTATCAAAATATCGAAGAAACTAGGAAGAAACTAGAAGAAACTAGGAAAAGTTGGATTGTTTGGATATTTTTATACTAAAAATTTTAAATCAGATTTATGACAGCCTAAGTGAAGCTATTTGAAATATTTCTTGTTTCCTAAACCAATGAGGAATTAAACTCATTTTCTTTGGCAGAAATTGGCACATTCTCTTCTTTGATACAAAGCTAGACCACATCTCCTAGACTTCTATAATTTAGAGGGAACCAGCTGACAAGTTCTCTCCACTAGAATGTGAGTAGAAGTAACAAGTTCCAAATTCAGATTGAAGTGGTTAAGAAAGTCAGCTTTCTCCACACTCTCTCTTTTCTGTCTGTTGCCTGAGTGCAAAGGCTGCAGTGCTGGCCCTGAAGAATGGAACTAAGGCCAGGCGCCGTGGCTCATGCCTGTATCCCAGCACTTTGGGAGGCCAAGGTAGGGGGACAGATCACCTGAGGTCGGGATTTCGAGACCAGCCTGACCAACATGGAGAAACCCCATCTCTATTAAAAATACAAAATTAACTGGGCATGGTGGCGCATGCCTGTAATCCCAGCTACTTGGGAGGCTGAGGCAGGAGAATCGCTTGAACATGGGATGCAGAAGTTGTGGTGAGCCGAGATCGGGCCATTGAACTCCAGCTTGGGCAACAAGAGGGAAACTCCGTCTGAAAAAAAAAATTTAAAAAATGGAACAGAGTCCCTGCCTATTCCTATTCACACTAGAATGTAAAGTGAGCAATGGGATTATTAGGATTGCTGTTTAATGCCTTTAACCTACACTGACTGATGTACATCTGTGAACATACTGTGCTTTGGGAGAAAGTAGTTAGTATAAAAATGGAAACTACATATTCAAGCTGCTTCATATTGGTGCACAAGTACACTGCCAACTCAAAAGCATTTTACAAATATATTATTATTAATAAAACAATAAAAATATTAATAGTTACACAGAATTCCGTATTTCAATTGTGTTTGTGCTTGGGATGGAAGTTGGGGAAAGTAATGAATAGGCAAGAAAAATCCTCTTAAATTTGAATATTGTGAGAAGAAATCCATGTTACAGGACCAGAGAAGTCTGGCTTTCAACTATTCTAATGGTTGCATTGATTAAGAAAAAGATAGATTTATAAGAAGACGTAATATGTAAGTCATAGACAATTTAAAAGATGTAACAAACCTGAATCTTGACCTTGCATTGTTTCTGTTTTTTTCCTTAATGCACTTTTATTTAATTTGGCTTAGCTATTTTAAAGATCATATTACTCTAGTCAGAAGCAGTGTTTTAGAATTCAGCTGGGTCACAGGAACTTTCTCACCACTCCATTCTAATTTGCAGTTTTGCTATAATAAAAGCCCTAAATATATTGCTACTGTCTAGATGTTTTATCTGAAACAAGTGTCCTTTGTAGTCTCAGAGGACTTTTCTATTTTATTTCCAGTAAATCAAAGTCTGTGAAGAGCTTCAGTTTTTATTAAGACATACCCTTCACAGTCCAGTGATTGCCAACTGTGGCAAGCCATTGACAGTTCATTTGCATATAAGTGATGGCTTCCATCAGGTAGTTGGCTCAAAAACACAATGGACATTTAGAGCATATCCAATATTTCTTGTTCTTTGATGAGCACCAAGTGCCAATTTTTATACAGAAACTGACTATTGAAAAGTGAAGGCTTCTTTTCCATGACCTTATACTGTCTTCTACAGCTCTAGAGTGAAATATTGTTACTGAACTTAATGTAGGATCACACCTCTAAAAGACATTCAGTAGCCTTACTTCAGTTTGCTAAAAATCAAGGAGTCAAATGTAGAAAACCCGAAACAAGAACAATCACATTTTATTAAACGAAAAGTGAATTTCCACATCCTGTCCCAAGCTGTCATAATCAGAACAACTTTTATATTTTTATAAAGTAATTGTGACATTATTAATTTTCTCTTATAAATATATTTACTACTTGGAATAGTGATTACACAACACTCATTAAGAAATCTTATATTTAATTTGGAAGTGCCTTTCATTATAACTCCATGATTTTGCTCCTAATGTTTTTGGAATAGCAGTGGTTGAAATCTAGCCAAATTTTTATCCTGATTATGTTTTAAAAAGGAGCAGGCTGATGACTTGTAATCATGCTTATATTCAACTTGTGTAATTTTTTCCTTTTTTAAAAAGTTGTGCATTTTCCGCTTTTTTCAGTATGTAAATAAAAATACTTTTAGCTTTAAAATAAAATTCAATTATCAATAAGGAGAATATGCATCATTAAATTTCACAGCTAAGCCAAATTCCACATTTTAACTTTAGCTAGTAATCACTTCCTCCCCCCACATCAAAGTTTCTCTGTTACAATTTTCTGGTTAGAGCTTCATCATGATTTTTAGTGCACCTTGATTTTGGTTTTGGTGAGGCCTGACTTAACATGATTCTTGTAACTGGCTTTTCTAAAGATTTAATAACTTCCATAGGTATTCTTATAGTAAACTCAATTGCATAAAAATAACCTGAGTGGTTTTGTTTGTTTAAAATCAAAGAGACTATTACAGAAGTAATGGATGCAAAGTAAAAACTGTGAAAACAATGGGACACTTGTCATGTAGTTCCCAGCTCTTTTCATATCTAGCCTCTATGCTATGCATAGACTGTCTTCCTTCAATTATTGTTCTTCACTTGTTTCTCTAATTCCATTCAAAATAGAGGGATGTGTAGATGGATGGATAAAATTAAATTAAAGATTCTTAAGAAAACTTTGCTTCAAATTCTTTCGGCACTGGGGCTGCGTGCGGTGACTCATGCCTGTAATCCCAGCACTTTGGGAGGCTGAGGAGGGTGGATCATTTGAGGTCAGGAGTTTGAAACCAGCCTGGCCAACATGGTGAGACCCTGTCTCTACTAAAAATACAAAAGTTAGTTGGGTGTGGTGGCATGCGTCTTTAGTCTTGGCTACTCGGGAGACTGAGGCAGGAGAATGGCTTGAACCCTGGAGGCAGAGGCTGCAGTGAGCCGAGACTGCACCACTGCACTGCAGCCTGGGTGACAGAGCCAGACTGCATCTCAAAAAAACAAGACAAAACAAAAAAAACTTTCAGCACTAAGGCATATCAACTCAAGAATACTGTATATTGCTTCTCACCTTTTTACTTTAGTGTGAGCAATGAGTAGGGAAAAATAATACCATGACTCCACCAAAAATTAACACAGTTTAAAACAACCACTTCCAAAAACTTTACATGATAAAGGACATTATGGAAAACAAAGACATTGTTTGACATATATGATTTCAATGAAACATCACACCTTTTTAAAGAATAAAATGAAAATCACACCTTTTTAAAGAACAAAAAAGATGAATCCAACAGTATTGTATACCAGATTCATGAGTTTTAGAAATAAGAATTTTAAAGTTTCTTTATGTTATTTATTGGTAATGGAACAACATAAATTATAGTCTAATGAAGAGAGTACTTGACACTATGCAGGTTCACTTCATTATGATAAAACAGATTTTTTTTATGAAGGAGATCAGATGAATTGTGTTCATCCAAAGATACTAGAAATTATAGATAAACTTGTCAAAGTTCTTTGTATATTCAAAGATTTTTATCCTTTCTTCCTACTGATACAGAATTGATCCATCTCCAATATTAACTTGTCTCTTTGGGTAGAGAGTTTTAACTATTACAGGTAATAATATGTTGGAAACATCATTCAACTTTACATGACTGATAATGTTGTCTCATTTTCCTTTCTCTTATGGAACTGGCCACCAACTTTCCAACAACCTGGATGTTAGCTCGTTTGAGTACTGGATGTCCATTCACTACAACACAAAACATACAGTTACATTAATACATTTTCAATTAATATGATAGTAATATATCATGCTTTTGAAATTCTATAAGTTACAGGAAACTAATTATGGTTGTGTTAGAACATGAAAAAGATTGGACTTGGGCTCTTTTCCTTCAGGTGTAGTGTGTTACCTTATATATCATGCGAAGAGACTCAAAGTTACTGTTAGACCAAAGCATTGATGGAAGGGATGGGTGAAACTGGGTTTCACTAATATACAGAATATAGCCCTCTGTATCTGTGGGTTCCCCAGCAATGGATTCAATGAACTACAGATAAAAACTATTCAAAAAAAGAAATTTCACAAAGTTCTAAAAGGCAAAACTTGAATTTGCTACACAAGTACTATGTTGAATCCACATGAGTGAAGAGGTGTGTAGCTATTGTATTAGGTATTATGTGTAACCTAGAGATGATTTAGAGTATATAGGAAGATGGGTATAAATTATATGCAAATACTAACCCATTTGATATAAAGGACTTAAGCATCTGTAGATTCTCATATTCGAGGGAGATTCTGGAATCAATTTCCTACCAGCCCTGAGGGAAAACCTTATTTGAAATAAATTAGATGCAACACGTTTGCTTTTAAGACAAGCAGTATTGACTTTTTTACATTACAGTGTAATCAGTTCTGATAATGATATTTAAATTAACATAAGCCACTATTCATATAGATTGCTTGTATAGATCCATCTTTATGTATAAAATGACTTTGCAATTAATAAATAAAGGGTATAGATTTACTGTGGCCACCATTATACAAAGAAATAATTTACAGATAGGGTAGTATATATTTGCTGTTTAGGTCCTATAGTTGGTATTAAACAAAAACATAACCAGCTGCCAAAAACCAGTTAAAATTATAAGAAGAACAATCAACATGGCTAAAAGGAAATTAATGACTTGAGGTGTTATAAGAAACAGGGCATTGTTTCTGGGTTAATGTATCTCCATATTGTTATTACACAATGAGTAAGGCCTTATAACCACAAGATTAAATTGGGCCACATTAAAAAAGGACCTGAATAGGCATTTTTCAAAACAGATATAAAAATGGACAATAGGTATATGAAAATGTACTCAACACCATTAATCATCAGGGAATGCAAATCAAAACCACAATGAGATATCACCTCAGACCCATTCGGATGGCTATTACCAAAAAGTCTAGAGATAACAAACTTTAGCAAGAGTGTGGATAAAAGGAAATACTTGTACACTATTGGTGGGAATTTAGATTGGTGTAACCATTCTAGAAAACAGTATGGAATTGCCTAAAGTAATTAAAAATAGAACTACCACAAGATCCAGCAATGCCTCTTCTGGGCATATACCCAAAGGAAATGAAATCACCACCTTGTAAGATTATCTATACGTCCACATTCACTGCAGCATTATTCACAGTAGCCAAGATATGTCAGTGGACAAAAATAGATTAAAGAACTATAGCATATATATACAATGGAATATATTATTCAGCCTTAAGAAGAAGGAAATCCTGCCATTTGCCACAACATGAGTGAACTTGAAAGACATTAACTGAAATAAGCTAGATACAGAAAGAAAAAATATTGCATGATTTCACTTATATGTGGAATCTGAAAAAAAGAGTCAAATACACAAACATAGAGAATAAACTCGGTTACTAGAGGTGGAGGATGGAGAGCAAATGACGGAAAGTAGCTCAGGGATCACAAAGTATCAGATGTTTAAGATGAACAGGTCTGGAGATCTAATGTACAACCTGAGGACCACAGGCAATACAATTGTACCATATTTGGGATTCCCACTAAAGATTTCAGTTGCTCTTGTAGCAAAAACAAAATAAATGGGAGAGATGATGGTTATGTTGCTTCACTATAGTATCTATTTTACTATTTATATGTATCCCATTACATCATGTTGTTTACTTTAAACATACACAATAAAAGTTATATTTTTAAACTGAAAAATTAGGCCACAGTAAGAGTATTTGCAAAACAATTAGTAGTTTTCATTCTTAGTGAGATCACAGGGAAAGGCAACCATGAATTAGTGTCCTAATCCTAATTTACCACAGCTATACTAGAAAAGCATGAGATAGCATGCTAGTTCTTGAAATGAGATCTTCAGATTAAGTGCTTTCCTATTATGAATTTCTTTGATAATATCAAGTGTATATTTCATCAAGCAAGAGATACCTAAAATATAATATTACTCAAAGGAATTAAAATAGAAAGAAATGTGAAAATAAGGGCCCAAGTTCTTGTTCTTAAACATTTCTGAGTGAATCCAGGTTTGTTACTCAATCTTAGTTTTCCTACTTTTGAAATTGGGGGTAATATCTATCTTGTTCAGTTACTGAAAGGACCGAAAACTATATGTCAAAAGATATATTTCAAGTAATACTTCATGAATATCAACTCTTCAATTGTAATGAATGTACCACACTAATGCAACGTGTTAATAATAGAAGAATCTATTAATAGGGCTGGGATGCAGGTGTGAGAGTACATGGGAACACTCTACTTTCCATTCAATATTTCTGTAAACCAATATTTCTGTAAAAGTAAAATAATGATAATACTAAAAGCTTATTAATTTAAAAACAGACATGTGTCTGACAGTTTATAAGTATTTAAAAAATAGTTGCTGGATTATTATCTACCCTATGATACCATAAAATAAGCGTTTTAAAGAAATTTCACTGACAATTATAATATTATTGTTTCATAAACATTTAAAGGATAATTTCCTTTAGGAAGAATGAAAATATAAGTACACATAATACATCTTTAATCTTTAATATTTACAAAGTAAATGTTCTTGACCTTCATTTTTGTCATATGGCAGAATAGACTCAGAGAACAATCCTTTTGATAAAAACAAGTCAAATCCTGGATAATCTATTAAATGTATTTTAACTTCATTGCTAAGCTGGCAAAGAGGGAAAAAAATGCAAAAGCCAAAAACAAAGTGAAATCAGTACGCTTAGTAAATATTTGAAATGCCAAGCCAGTTTTTTTGGTCGTAGGTTGGGGACAGAGAATAAAGCATAGGATCCACCCAAAAGACGGAGTATATCATGAGAGCACAGTGGACAGTATATAATGAGACCACAGTGGAGGGCTGTGACATCAGAGTGAGTGGAAATGAGAAAGAGAGAGAGACATGGCTTGAGGGGTAGGGAGGGTGCAGGAAAGGAGGGAGAGAGGGAAAAGTAAAAAGGAAGAAAAAATGAAAAAACCTGAAGAAGGGGATATCAAGGAAATTTCCCTGTTTCCATAAGCTGGGTAGAGAGATCATAAATAACCCCAAAGCTGGCCCTTGTTTTGGTGTTCTAGTTCATGTCACTTGTGTGATCCAAAAATATCCCAAATAACTTTAATGTTTGTTGGTCCCCAAGAACAAATAAAAAACCTCTCTAGAGGAAAGTAACTTCAACAAAGGTCCTTAAAATATGTCATAAAAGCATATTTTATTGACCCACAGTGTGTTACAATGTAGTTTTCAATGCAAAAGCAGTACCTATAATAGTGGTATTTTAAAGTTATACAGATAGAAACACATGTAAAATATTAAATACCAAAATATTAATGATGAGCTTAGCTATAATTTAGCCTTATATTTTTTGCTTATCTACATTTTCGAAGGAAAATATTATTTATGTAAAAATAGCAATATTAGAGATTTAAGCTTCTAGATTGGAATGCATCATAGAAAGTAATTTTTATTGTAGATAATTAGGAAATAATCAGAAACAACATTTTTGTTTCTATTTCAACAATTTAAAGAAATGGTTTGAAATTGTGAAAATGTTCAAATAAGATAGATAATATGCTGAATACACAATTTATAGGCTGGATTTTCAGAAATGGGATTTTTTTTCCTCAAAGGTTCAAAGTATGATTGTGTCCTATGTTTTCTTTTAAATTATCTACAAATTTTTATATTCGCAAGTCCGTGTTATTATTTTTCATTAAAATTCCATGACCTACTCAAGGTTATATATCGTTTCACACTATTGACTACTTCCTGTGAACAATTTAAAATTAATCTTTGTAGAGCAACTTGGAAAGAAAACAAACACAGATAATTTTGCAAAATAAAATAAGCATTTAGGTCATTGAGTATCTACTGAGTCCTGTTTGTTTAGATTCATGCTAAGTGCTATGGGGTGATATAAAGGGCACTAGCTGAGAGCTTTCTGTGTCTCCATTTCCTAATCAAGAAATAAACAAGAGAGGAAAACACTACAATTATTATATTACTCATAGTCATCTAGTTAAAAAAAATAAAGTGAACACACTACCTAACACGGTTATCAGGATCTGTGCATCAGATGATTATCATAATCAACATAAAGCAAAATATACTTCTAGATGGCAATTAATGTATATAAGCATAGTCAGCCTTCTGTACCTCAATTCAACTAACTGTGAATCTAATATTTTTGGAAAAGTACAATAAAAATAACACTAGAACAATAAAAAGCAAAAATTTAAAAATGCAGTACAATACATATCTATATGGTATTTACATTGTATTAGGTATTATAAGCAATCTAGGGAACATTTAAAGTATCCAAGAGGACACATGTATGTCATATGCAAATACTACATCATCTTTTATAAGAAACATGAGCATCTGTGGGTTTTGGTATGCTCAGGAGGTCCTGGAGTCAATTCTCTGTGTATACCAAGGCACTTATAATATGGTTTGGCTATGTCCCCACCCAAATCTCAGCTTGAATTGTAGCTCCCAGAATTCCCATGTGCTGTGGGAGGGACCCAGGTGGAGGTAACTGAATCATGGGGGCCAATCTTTCCCATGCTATTCTCATGATATTGAATAAGTATCATGATATTGAATAAGATAATGGGTCTGTCATGGGTTTCTGCTTTTGCTTCTTCCTCATTTTCTCTTTCTGCCACCATGTAAGAAGTGCCGTTCACTTCCTGCCATGATCCTGAGGCCTATAAGTCCAATTAAGCCTCTTTTTCTCCCCAGTCTTGCGTATGTCTTTATCAGCAGTGTGAAAACAGACTAAGACAATAAATTGGTACCAGCAGAGTGGGGCATTGCTGAAAAGATACCCGAAAATGTGGGAGCAACTTTGGAATTGTGTAACAGGCAGAAGTTGGAACAGTTTGGAGGGCTCAGAAGAAGACAGGAAAATGTGGAAAAGTCTGGAACTTCCTAGAAACTCGTTGAATGGCTTTGCCCAAAATGCTGATAGTGATATAGACAATAAGATTCAGGCTGAGGTGGTCTCAGATGGAGATGAGGAAGTTGTTGGGAACTGGAGTAAAGGTGACTCTTGTTATGTTTTAGCAAAGAGACTGGTGGCATTTTGCCCCTGCCCTAGAGATTTGCAGAACTTTGAATTTGAGAAAGATGATTTAGGGTATCTGGTGGAAGAAATTTCTAAGCGGCTAAGCATTCAAGAAGTGACTTGGGTACTGTTAAAAGTATTCAGTTTTATAAGGGAAGCACAGCATAGAAGTTTGGAAATTTTGGAGCCTGAGTATGCGATAGAAAAGAAAACCCCATTTTCTGGGGGACAAATTCAAGCTGGCTGCAGAAATTTGCATGAGTAGCAAGGAGTCTAATGTTAATCCCCAAGACCATTGGGAAAATATCTCCAGGCCATGTCAAAGACCTTCATGGCAGCCCCTCACATCACAGGCCTGGAGGCCCCAGAGGAAAAAGTGGTTTTGTGGGCGGGATCCAGAGTCTCTGTGCTTTATGTAGCCTAGGAACTTAATGTCCCAGCTGCTCCAGTCATGGCTGAAAGGGGCCAACATACAGTTCAGGCTGCAGCTTCAGAGGGTGCAAGCCCCAAGCCTTGGCAACTTCCTTGTGGTGTTGAGCCTGTGGGTGCACAGAAATCAAGAATTGAGGTGTGGGTACCTCTGCCTAGATTTCAGAAGATGTATGGAAATGTCTGGAAGTCCAGGCAAAAGTTTGCTGCAGGGGTGGAGGTCTCACAGAGAACCTCTGCTAGGGCAGTGTGGAAGGGAAATGCAGGGTTAGAGCCCCCACACAGAGTCCCTACTGGGGCACTGTCTAGCAGAGCTGTGAGAAGAGGGTCACCTTACTCCAAATCCCAGAATGCTAGATCCATCAACAGTTTGCACCCTGTGCCTGGAAAAGCTGTAGACACTCAATACCATCCTGTGAAAGCAGCCTGGAGGGAGGCTGTACCCTGTAAAACCACAGAGGTGGAGTTGCCCAAGACCATGGGAACCCACCTCTTGCATCAGAATGACATGGAGGTGAGACCTAGAGTCAAAGGAGATCATTTTGGAGCTTTAAAATTTGCCCCACTGGATTTTGGACTTGCATGGGCCCTGTTACCCCTTTGTTTTGGCCAATTTCTCCCATTTGAAATGGTTGTATTTACTCCCATTGTATCTAGGGAGTAACTAGCTTGCTTTTGATTTTACAGGGTCATAAGCAGAAGGGACTTGCCTTATGAAACTTTGAAACGCAGACTTTTGGGTTAATGCTGAAATTAGTTAAGACTTCAGAGGACTGTTGGGAGGGCATGATTGATTTTTGAAATATGAGGACTTGAGATTTGGAGGGGCCAGGGTGGAATGATCCAGTCTGGCTCTGTCCTCACCCAAATATCAGCTTGAATTTTATCTCCCAGAATTCCCATGTGTTGTGGGAGGGACCCATGGGGAGGTAATTGAATCACGGGGACCAGTCTTTCCTATGCTATTCTCATGATAGTAAATAAGTCTCATGAGATCTGATGGCTATATCAGGGGCTTCTGCTTTTGCTTCTTCCTCATTTTCTCTTGCCACTACCATGTAAGAAGTGACTTTCACCTTCCACCATGATTCTGAGGCCTCCTCAGCCATGTGGAACTGTAAGTCCAATTAAATCTCTTTTTCTTCCCAGTCTCGGGTATGTGTTTATCAGCAGTGTAAAAACAGACTAATACAACTAATGTTGTTATATTTACATAGCAGAGGTCCAAGCTTGAACGTTAGTTTTGTGTACTTCAGAGTTTCTCAGAGGGATACGTCCAGAACACTGGCAGAACAAATCTTCTAGGGACCTCTGACCAACAAACCTTCTTGGGGAAAAACTTTTAGTAAGAGGAGAACGAGCTGAGTATTTCAGTCTTGTTCCAATAAGACAATGGCAGTTAGTAGAGTTGGATGATTTTATGTACTCTGGAATGCCTCTTGCTATTTTGCTTTGACTTTCCACTCTCTTCTTCCTCAGCTTTTCACATCCTCAGTAGGAAGACTTTGGCCTACGTTTTGTGAGAGGAAGTCCCCAGTGAGAAAATGGAAGTAACTGAAAAGCTATCCTCTTAAACAATGTCCTGGGTTGCTGAGAGCACAGAGCATCAGTGCTCTGGGATCAGGGTAACTATGGTAGAAAGCTCAGGAGAGGGCCTTCTGCCTTCTGCAGGTTGACTTGAGCCCATGTGGAATCACCACAGCATGGCCTGGACAGGTGTTAGTGGCAACAGCAGCAGCAAGACACCTTCATTAGGCTTCCTGAGCTCCAGAGTGACAGCATCAGACATCACTTCAATGGGGGCAGACTGAAGTAGGGTGGGTCTGGGAATATGGAATTCCATGTTGCAGCCAAGAAGAACGTATTTATAAGTGCATGCAAGATATCCAAGGAGAATTTGTAGGATTTACTGCAGTTATTGGGATTGTTTTCATAGACAGCAGAGATTGTGACCATTTTTTTGACTATATATGTATCTATGTGTATGTGTGTGTGTATATATATATAGAGAGAGAGAGAGTTACGTAGTTTGAAGATTGTTTTGAAATACTAAACATTTGCTTTCCAACCCTCACTACTCCTAGGTCCTGAGTCTATCCTCCAGGCAGTAATAATGGTTTCCTAAAGGGTGACTGGAAACAAATCACCTCATTTATTATGTTTACCAATTTTGAAACATGGAAAAAATTATAAGTTGCTAATACATATTGTATTTCTGAGTTTTTAAATAATCAGGTCCTTTTTTAATAATCTGCAAACATGGAAGACATACAGGTATTTAATAAACATAGTTACTTAAATTGAAGTGAATAAATTTGTGGCTTTCCATATATTGACTGCCCTCAAGCAGAAAAACCCAAGAACAACAAGGACAAGTGCATTTCAAGAAGGTTTTAAAACATAAAGCATAAACAACACTTTCAAAAGTTATGCTTCTGCTGGAATAGTATGACTTTGTTCAGAATGAATAGCATTCTTAGGATCCAAAATACCAGACAGAACCTAAAGAATTTAACACAGAGAGACATATGGTAAAGAAGATTATGTAATGGCATAAGAACCCTTTCCAACTTTAAGGAGATAAACACTGAACTGGAAGACTGGAGAAGAAACAAAATAGAAGAGATTTATGAGATTCTGAGCTTTGTAAAATGACCAGGCACCCTCCTCCATTGTACCTCACCCCGGAGGAATAGAAAAAGAGAAATCTCAATGATAAAAGTCACATATTGTTTTGGGGAAAACCAGGAGTGCAGTTTTGTTGAAGGGGGCTATAGCAATAGCTCTGGGCACTGTCTAGATGATGAGAACCATCTAGGCTTACAGAACAAATCACAGCTCAAGGTGGTATAAGGAGAGCTACTGATACTGATGAGTTTCCTAAGGGGTATGGGAATTCTGACAAGGCTGACTGACTGGAAAAGATCTAAGGTCAGGATAAGAAGAGGACAGAGTATATTCATTCAGTTACTGGAATTATAGCAGATATTAAGAATGAATGCCAATTAATGGCTCCTAAGGTCCAGGTTGCATGATTTATGCTACAGAGGAGGCCAGCAAGGAGACAAGACTGCATTGAGGATATCTGCACCAGATGAAAGGAAATGAGAGAGCAGGCCTATTATAAATGGGTAACCAGTCACAGAGTAAGTAATAATAGAGAGTGAAATTAGATGGCATATATAAATAATAAGAACATCATAAAAAGTCAAAATGTAGCTTATAGAATACTGAAATAAAAGAAGTCAGTCTGATTACCTACAGGAAAATATTTTCTACACGATATACTTGAGTTTGAAACTCTATACACTGTGCAATCTGGAAATATAAGGCTCATCAAAAGTGATTTCAACTCGATGAAGGGCAAAGGGTAGAAAGGAGTTAACCTAAGTAATTCTGGAAATCAGTGTTTTGATTGGAAACTGGAGGCTAAAGACAAAATGCACATGGATACAGATGGAATATATATATTAGATAGATAGAGATATGTTTACAAATATGGGTTCATATTCATAAATATATTTCCTAGTTCTACTCTCTGAGAAGGCCTGGAAATAGTGACACATCAGTAGCAATGAGCACATCCAGTTTCTAAATACTATTTTCCAAGTAAAAGAAACATGATTCCTTGGATAAATAGATGATTCCAGGGCTGGGATAGCAGCAATACAAGACGTGCCTGCAGAATTGTGTAGTGCCAGCAAGTAAGGAAATGCACAAAAGACAAAGAGATGGGTACATGTCAAAGAGGCACAGGAGCCAACCTGAAAAAGCTTCCAATCTCTAAATCTGGAAAAATTTGAGCAACAACAATAACAAAATAATACAGTATTAGATTAGAATTCAAAGTATTAAAGAAATATGCATGAATATGTACTAGTATAATTAATAAATAAATGGTGAAGAAAATTTTTAGTACAAAAGAATTCTTAATAAGTTTTGTAGATACCCCCACATCCAGAAGAAAACTTTAATTCCTGTCCCCTACCCCCACCCTTTGAGTGTGAGCTAGACTTAGTTACATGCTTTCATAAAACAGATCGTGTAAAGGGAAGGGGTAGCTTTATAATGAAGAAATCTGACAAACACTACTTTGGCCAGGTAATCAAGATTAATATCACCAGTGATAAGTCATATTGACATCATGTTCCCACTGATACGATGAGAACATTTCACCTCTGTGATATTCTTTCCAAAAATTTGTGACCCCAATCTAAGCTTAAAAGAAATCAGACAAATCCAAATTGAGGGACATTCTACAAAATACCCAATCAGTAATCCTCAAAACTGTCAAGGTCATGAATACAAGGAAATACTGAGAAACTGTCAAAGCCAAGATGAGCCTAGTAAGACATGACAAGTAAACACACTGTGGAATTTAGAATTGGATGCTGGAATGGAAAAAGGACATTAGTGGGAAAACCAGTGAAATCCAAATAAAGTTCAGAGTTTGGTTAATCATAAGGTACAAATGTTAGTTCCTTAGTTTTCACAATTATACCACAGTTATCTCCTAGATGTTAAAAGGAGAAGTAGGGGAGGGAATTTTGTATTATCTTTGTAAGTCCTCTATAAATCTAAAATTATTCTGAATTGAAAAGTCCATTTAAAAGGTGGTACCAACTTTTTTACTATATAGGAGAGCTATCACCAGTAGCCCAAACATTAAAGCAAAATAACAGAAATACAAAAGAAAATATCATAGCTCTAATAAAAGAGTACTAACAGTATAGTGGCTAGATGCTAGACTTTTTAGACTGGCTTGTGAAAACCTAGGGTATAGTTTTCAACAAATTTTAGAAACATAATGGCAAAATATACTACTATGACTGTTAGAAAGAAAGAGCCCTATATCAATCCTCTTTCCCAGTTAAATCGGTCTACTCCTCCATGATCCTACCTTCAAAACTTCCCATATCTCTTTTCATTGAATGCTTTCATCCTGCTTGCTCCATTGCCTGTTTCTTGGCCATCCTTCAATAGGAGGTTCAAGTTCATGTCTGTTTGATGAATTCCCAGGCATTAGCAACAACTTTGTCTTCTAAACTCTCTAATCTTTTTACTCTATGTCAATGTTTACCATTTTTAACATTATATTTTTCATTGTCCCCAAAAAGAGAGTGGAAAGTCCATACACTTAGAAAATACATAACAGCACAAACAACTAAATAAACCAAGCCAAATAAACAAACAGAAGAAGCTACAAGAAGATTTAGGGGATGTACTGATATCTACAACTTACTGTAAAATGCATTAAAAAAAAGATATGATTTGATGGGTGAATGGCAGAATGGATGTGTTCCTCAAGAAGTTCTTTCAAATTTCCTGTATGTATAAAAATTTTCACAATAAAATGCTGGGGAAAAATACAAGAAGTTTAAAAATATTTGAAATAATTTCATATTTCATCAATTGCAAAACAGGATTTGAAAAACTAATAATGACTAACAACGAAAAAAACTAATAACACTGAGAATAATAACTGCCATTTAATGTATTTAATTCTGTGCAAGGCACTGTGCTGAGTGCTGTACTTATATTATCTCAATTTTTCTGTTTACCAATACTTGATGCTATCATTATTATTATGAGAAACTAAGACTCCTATTAGTAACACGTTTCATTGAGCTATAGATAAGTCTTGATCCACATATGATTTCAGAAATGTTTACAACAACTCATTGGAAACCATAGCGCTATTTATATCACTCATTTTTTAAGGAGTTCCATGCTACATTGTATTGTTGTGTGCCTTATTATATGTATGCCCTGAATACAAACAAAACATCAGTAATTCACTTCAAAACAGAGGTAATTCACTTCCCTATATCACCACACTAAACTCTAGGAGAGTATCTTATAGATAAGTGAGTGTTTAGTAAATATTTGTTAATGCTTATTTTTGTTTTACAGAAATTATATCGTACTATTCACATTTTGACTTATTCACTCAAGAGGAATTTCTTGAAATCTATCCAAACCAACTAGTGTATCTCTAATTCATTAAGTAGTACATAGTATTCTATTATATGAATGGACCATAATACTCCTCTACTGATTAACATTTTCTTTGTTGCCCAGTTTTACCAACTAAAAATAATGCTAAAATAAGCATGCTTATTTATTCAGTATGCTCTTATTTCCATGTGATAAGATTTCCAACATGAAGTGCAGAGTCAAAATTACATATCATATTAATTTGAATAGATATTGCTAAGTTGCTATCTAAAACTCTAGGAAAGTCATATTTTTACCAGCAATGTGGAACAGTGCTTCTTTGCTTATGTCCCAGCCAGCAAGAGAAATTATTGCTTTATTTTGCTTTGTTTTAATTTTGGCCAATCTGAAAGCTGTGAATCTCACTGTGTTTTTTCACCTATTAGTAATTTTGAGAATCTTTGCATATATTTGATAGCTGTTGCAATTTTGTTTTGCAAATGGTTCCTCAATATCTTTTGCCTATTTTGCTATTAGATTGTCCCCTTGTTCTCTATTTTAAATAGCTCATTGTATCAAACCTCTGCCTTCTAAAGTGCAATTCCCCTTCAAATTATTTTTATAGATCTGTTTATATTATTTTTTACATAACAGTTTTGAATTTTATATACAAACAAAGTCATTTATCTTCTCTTTTATATTCTTTATTAAGGATATCTTTCCTGTTCCTAAATTGAATATGTAGCTCTTTAGATTGGCTTCCAAAGTTTTTATTAATTAAATAATTGTTTTGGACTTGTTGAATTTTATCAATTACTTCTTTTAGTATTTAGTGATAATATCATATAATCTTCCTTCTTAAAAGTATTGATGTTATAAACCATGAGAATAGAATTATTAATATGGTATCATTCTGAAATAGAATATATTTGGTCTTAGTATATCCTTCAATAGATGGCTGGACAACTTAACTTTTCTCCACATACTCAGTACTCATGACTGCTAAGGCAAAGAATACCCAACCATTTCCACCTTGTTAGAAACCTTTGGATCCTTCAGGTTCAATAATAACAAATCCACTTTCAGTTAATAGCTCTGCAGCCAGGTTTATATAAAAAGTAGCTGGGGCTGTTTCTATTACCTGGATCTCATTCTCTGCCAGTAGCTAAGAGGTGAGGCTTCCAAGAAGCAAGGACATAAGAGATGAAAATACAAGATCAATTTTAGGCCTTTCAATTTGAAATTCTTCATCATATTTCTTTTTTTGAGGCTTTAAGGGGAATGATTGGAAAATACAGGGTAATAAAAGTTAAAGACATTAGAGTCAATGTGAAAGGCACAAACACTTTGTTTTTTTTTTTTTGAGATGTAGTCTCGCTGTGTCACCCAGGCTGGAGTGCAATGGCATGATCTCAGCTCAGTGACCTCTACCTCATGAGTTCAAGAAATTCTCCCACTTCAGCCTCCCGAGTAGCTGGGATTACAGGCACCTGTCATCATGCCTGTCTAATCTTTGTATTTTTGTAGAGATGGGGTTTCACCATGTTGACTAGGCCAGTCTTGAACTCCTGACTTCAGGTGATCCTCCTGCCTTGGCCTCCCAAAGTGCTGGGATTACAGGCATGAGCCACCACACCTGGCCAGCACAAATACATTTCTCTGAGCTGACCTAGATCCTAATATTCCAAACAAATATATGAGATTAACATAAGGAAGAGGCCCACCTAAAAAAAGACATTTTTAAAACCTAAAATAAAAATGTACAAATGCATTTTATCCCAAATGTTCTACATAACTTAATATATTCCTTAACCTTCATTTGTTTTATACCTTATCATAAAAGTGGTAAAGCATTACTATGATGATCTACCAGAAAATTCTCAAGCAAGAGCTTAATTATTTTAACTATGTTAGGAAAACAGCAGTGAAGATTTGAATTGCCAAATTGCCTGAGAAGAAATAATCATAAGAAAATTAAACAAGTGTTCTGATATATGTGCACAATGAGAAAAAGCAAAGAAGGTTCAAACCATCTGTGCTTATAATCTTTTGGGTTCTAATTGAAATCCAAATTATCTTAATGGGATTTAGATAGCAATGTTTAATAGACAAACTTTGCAAAGCAATATCTCACCAGAAAGTAATAAAAATCTTGCAATAATTTTTAAAATATTTATTTGTTCTTATTTATTAATTTAGGAGACAGGGTCTCACTCAGTCACTCAGGCTGGAGTGCAGTGGTGCAATCATGGCTCACTGCAGCCTCAGTCTCCTGGGTTTCAGAGATCTTCCCACCTTAGCCTCCCAGGTAGCTGGGACTACAGGCTGGGGCCACCACATCTATCTGGCAATTATTTTATTTTTGTAGAGACAGGGGTTCCCTATGTTGCTCAGGCTGGTCTCAACCTCCTGTCCTGAGGCAATCCTCCTGTCTCAGCCTCCCAAAGTGTTGGGATCATAGGCTTGAGCCACCACACCCCACCTATTGTAATATTTTTAGCATAGAGTTTATGAGCATGAACTTTGGAATTAGTTAAGACCGCAGTCCAAATATTGGCACTTCTACTTAACACCTCTGTGATTTTAAGAAAGAGGAACTTGCATTTCTTTATCTGTAAAATGAAAATAACAGAACCTACCTTCAAGGATTAGTATAGGAATTGAAAGAGAAAATATACATAAAGCACTTAATTTGAATATACAGTAATTTCACAACAAACTTGAGCTGTTATTATTCCCCTTTTCCTCTTTTTTTGTCCTCCTCCACCCAGAGGGCCAATAATAGCTTATCATAATTTGCATATATATGTATATATATATATACACACACACAATACACATACTACACACACACACACACACACGTACGCACACACCCTTATATGGGGTTTATTGGGTTTTGTAAAGTGTGCTTGCTCTGTGAATGTACTTCCAGACAAGCAAACAACCCTCTATTCCAGTAAACTCACCACCAAGTTGTTTCTTCTCATCTTTCCCTGTTGATACGTTTGTGTATCTACCACTGATGCATCTACATTCAGATGTTTAGACCACTGAAATATATAATTCTTCTTTCACTCTGACAGGTTTCCAACACCCAACCCTATTCCTCCACCTCCACACACAGCCCACATTAAATTCTAGCAAATGTGTATTTTTATTTTGTTAATTCTTCATAGATAAATCAGATAGATAGATCTATCTGGTGTATCTCAGATATAACCAATACACAGCCCAATTTTCCTGTCTTCTCACCCTTCCCTTCTTATGTGAACATGACTCTGGAAATATTGTAAGACTCAGTCAGGGGAATTTCTCGAATTTCCTTCTTTTAGACTTAAAGTTAGGCAATGACAACTTCTGAGTAAGCATAGTTGTTAAGATGAGTATATAATCCCTTACCAAACAGGGTCTACATCTATGGAAGGGCTGGAACAGGACGTGTTTATAGGGTAAATAGGCTCAAAGTTGTAAATTACCACTAGATGTCACCCTTTGTAACATGTAAACAAATGTGGGGCAACTTTCTACTACCAAAGTACTCTGGAGTCAAGGCACTTGCCCCAGACCTGAGAAACACCTAACATTAACATCGACTCTGCCTGTGACCCACTGCCACACTGGAAACAAATAATAAAGATTAATCTCCAATGTAATACTGAGGCTGGCTCTGAGGGTCCTCTGATTAGGATAGGAAAACCCACTTATTTTCACCAATAAGGACTTCATTTATTAACTGTCCACCTCCAAAGGGCTGAGGCACAACTGCCATGTTTCTGTCTCCAAGAGTATCTATTTTTCCAAGCTCCATCATGCCAGAAGACTGATGGAATTACCTCTTTTGTTCTCTTAGATTGTGTTGGTATCACTAGCAAGAACTCATATGGACCTCTGATTTTGTGATGAAAACCAAGATTAGTCAATACCTCTTTATCACATAAAGCTCCACAGAAATATGACCTAGCTGTCCCCGATTCTCCAAGATTCATTCTGCCACTGCTGACAGATCATGAAAGTTAATTTTGAGGCTGAAAATGCAGCATTTTTCTCCTTCTCAAAACTGCACAGGAACTGAAGTGATAAAACATTGCTTAATTAATGAAAAATCCCAATTCTACTTTTTCTAGATTCACATGTAGCATTTCTCTGCTTCTAAGGATGGCCATCCCTAAAGATCTAGTGGTATGATCTAACCATGACCAAATCCTTTGTCTCCATTTGATACTTCTCATGAATTTCTCAAGTTTTTAAAAAATTTTAATTAATCTGAACCAATAGTTAAAAACAACATCTGATATTTGATTCTTTCAACAACTTTCTGATAAGTACTTTAATTATCCCTATTCACAACTAAGGAGGAAACTAAAGCTAACAATTTAAGTAACGTGCTCAAGATCAAGGAGCTACTAAATGCCAAAGCTTGGGCTTTAACCCATAGTAACTGCAGTTGACAATCAAGCCAAGCTTGACTATTACCTACATTTTCAGAGAAATATATTTCAATTATTTGTAAACTTAGTTGTATTTCTTCAATTTATCTTTACATTAAATTTACATTTTGTTTTGTAAACTAAAGTTTACTATTGTTTATGAACTCATAGAATGTATTACTGATAAGTTTTATGAACAAACATAAGTGTTTAATATAAGGTGTTCCATGAATTTTACAATAAAAGAAACTCTGGGGGATGTGCCTGCTAAACCCATGGGCATGTAGATATGTGTAAACTTAAATGTAACCTTCCTAAGCAACCTGTAGGGTAGCCCCATATTTGAATGAGCTTTCTCTATTCAAATATGGGGCTTCATGATAGCCTTTCAGAAGGTTTAAGAACAAGTTAAGGTCACATAAACAGTAATTGGCAGGATGAAAGTGTACATACTGATTGGGTTTTCTGACCATAACATTTGTTTAATTTTCATTAAACTGAGCAGTCTTTCAACGTGAAGACTGTTTCTCAAATTTTACAGTTTTGGCTTTAATTTTTTTCTTATTAACAAACTAACCTTAAGAAAATCAGTTTGTAATCATATTCTCAGTTGCACCTCTTTTTCTCACTTCATTCTATTGTCATAGTTCTTTGGTTTTGAGGGACAAAATTAGTGGTGTTACATCCTAGAATTTTTATCATTTGGCATCTACTATACTGGTAGTAAAGATTTTACCTATAATATCCATTATACCATATCTGCATAGCACATGAATATTATGTACCAATCCAGACAGTTGCATGTCTGAGATGATTTATCATGCAATCTGTGTCTATAAGACATAATAAACAGAATAGGTAAGTGAGGCTTCTCAGAAAAACTGCAAAAATAAAGACCTTGTGTTAAATCTTCTGAAAGAAAATGTTGATTAGACTGATATTGTGAAAGCAAATGGAGTAACTAAATGTAGAAAGTTTTAAACAATACTCTGGACCTTATTTTGTGTCAGGCACTAGTGAAATCACTTTATATGTTATTTTACTTTTTTCAATCACTATCCTTACATGACACCTACAATTGTAATCTCAAATTTTACACATGAGGAAAGTGAAGCATAGAAATTTCAAGTAAACTTCTCACAGTCACATCACTAGTAAACTCCATGACTGGACTTCAAACCTAAGTAGTGTAAGTGGGGTATCTGAATCCAGCAGCAACAATAACAGCAATGAATCAGACACCGCATAAGCACTTTACCTGTATTTTCTCATTTAACCTTGACACTAACCCTATGAGATGTTACTATTGTAATTCTCATTTTAAGAATGAGAAAACAAAGGTTCACAGAGGTTAAATAAGTTGTGCAATACATCATATTTAATGGATGGCTCTTCAGGATTTGAATCTAGCTAGTCAACATACGTGTATTTTATACATTTTTTTCATTGTTGACATTATAATCTTAGGCACATGAATTAAAATATAAATGGTTATACAAGGATTTATAAATATTTTCTATTCATGGATATTGATTCTGTCATGGATATTGCGGGTTGACTCCTCACTTCTGGCCACCTTTTAGATCTAGAGCATGTAGAAATTTTAAAACCTATTTCTCAGAGGACCATGGAACTCAAACTTTGGATGTTAATTATTTTCCACCAGTTAGCTACATTCACTTAAGATTCAGAAGACAGAAGTAAGGTGGAAACCTTTTTTCTGCCCTTGCCTTTTCTTTTAGTTCTTCTTGCAGGCAAGGTTAAAGAAAAGTGAGTTTTTTCTGCTGTAGTGTTAGAAAGGCTGTTATCTAGAACAGAAGCATTTGCAGTAGCAGCAGCAGTGGCAGCAGCAATGGCATCTTCTTGATTTCCCCTCCTGATTTTGTGGATCCCCACCTGGGGTATGTTCTTGAATTCATAACTCCAATCCAATGTAAGACACGAAGGTGGTAGCACCCTTGATAGGTCATCTCTTTAGTGTTCTGAGTCATTTCTGGAAGCCCAAACTAGAAATCACCCCTTTAGCCCCCCAACAAATTTAAGTACTTAATTATTGTATCCCGTCTACTTATTTATCTATCACATTTCTAGTGTGTGTTTCCTGCCCTGGGTTTTGACTGATACAGTATTCATTGTTCAAATTGCATTAGGGCTGCCTGATAGAAGTTCTTGTAGCTAATGCCTTTCAGAGACTGTGTTGCTGACCTATTTTACAGTTTTGTCTCTCCATTAATTTCAGTCAATCTTCTTCATCCCATCCCCCTTTCTCAGTAACTTCATCCGTTCACTACTCCAAAAACATCTTTGAAAACCATTTTGACAGCCAAGCCTAACAAACCCCAAAATGATAACATTCCAGTTTAGGAAAGTTATTTTGAAAGAAAAAGAAAATTCTAGACATAGAATGTTCAAATTTTTATTTGTTGTAAGACACTTAAAATAATAATGTTATTAATGAAAGGAAGTTTTGTTTGTTTGTTTTCCTGTTTTCTAATGTATTTATACTGGGAAACATGTCCTGAGACCTAGCTCCCAACTCCCGCCAACCTTGACCTTCCACTCACCTTTTACCACTGTGGTTACATGCTTTGCTGCTGTTGCTGCTTGACTCTTGCCCTGAATGTTATGTTTCAAAAAATAAGCTTAGGTTTTTTTACCTGATACTTAGCTTTTGCTATAAAATATAATTGTCTTCAAGACATGCGTATAAAAACCAGAGGACAAGATTATGCCAAGTTCCTTGCCTCTGCCACGTTTTCTTTCATTGTGTGTGTGTGCGTGAGAGAGAGATATTCCTTATTAGCAAAATTTAACAGAGAAGTAGCCATTAAGGTAGTCTCAAATACATTCAGTTAAGTAACTTTCAAGAATACATATTGGTATCGAAGCACCTTGCTTAATTTGTACTCAGCGGCACACTAAAATAAATACCATACATATTTATATGTGATGGCTGTTGGGAAGAATATCAGAAGGGTAAACAACATTTGGGAAAACCAACAGGCATTTGTTTCTTTGTACCTGACCAAAACTACATTCAGCTGGTATTTGTGCTACTACATAGATGGGCGCCTACAGGCCATGTGATATTTCTGTTCTTGTCGTCTTTCTCTGTAGAAGGAAGGGAGGAAGCAAAGAGATCAAGAACTATGTCTTAGTCCCAGACACCATGGTCAAATCAAAGAAGAATAACACAAAGGAAAGTCCATATCACCAGAAGCTGGGTTAGTTTCTACTTTCTGTTTCTGGATGGCAATCAGGAAGAGTTTTGTAAAAATATATGCATATGTGTAGTAAACAATTTCTACTCTCAAAATGTTTTAAACATTAGTTTGAAAAATTAATCAGGTTAATGCATTTCTGTGGAAAGAACAAGCACTTTTTGTCATTTGGTTTCTTTTCAGATCTTTTACAAAAATATGAACTACAATTATCATTGCTATTTTCTTGCTTCTGTTTTTCCTAAATATTTCCATTTAATTCATTGATTCTTCCTCTCAGTTTATGTTTCTTCAAATTCAGATTGGAAGTATGACATTTTCTCAGAAAACAGAATTGGATGCTTCAAGGTTATTTTGATTTAAACTTACAAATAATTATTTAATGAAACGAAAAAACGTCTGTTCAATTTTCACTGATAAGGCCAGAATAACAGAATATAGACAATTATATAGACAATATAGACAATTATAGAAAATTATATTTTATAGCAAAAGCCAAGTATCAGGTAAAAGCACCTAAACTCCTTTTTTGAATAACAGAAATGGAATATTTAGGTATTTTGTTTCCAATGATTTATTACAAAATTTTACAAATATATTAAAATCATGGAAGAATTATACAGAGAAAACCACCTAAATTGTACAATTAATATTTTGCTGTGTTTTCTTTATCATGCATCTCTCCATCTATTTGCTCTGTTTGGGAATTCTATAACCACCTCAAAAGAAGAATCAGGTGAAAAACATTAGAAAGGGCATGATTTTACAGAAATATTCCCACCCCACACTTAATAATGTTTTCATACATTTTGATTTTGCTTTTTACTATCAAAATTGCTATAAAATTTTGGAAAATGTTTTAAGTGAACCCTGGGATTTTGTGACTCAGATCTCAATATTTTCTGTAGTTTTTCCCATGCTTTTCAATAAAGTAGGGTTTGTTGAGAAGTAGAGAAGAAAGGGTTATCATTGAGTATCAGACTAATATATAAAACTCCTTACATGCCATCACTCTGCCCTCAATTTTTAAATAATGGGATTTTATAAAAAGACTGAATAAAGGACTCTAAAGCGATAAACTACAGAGAGATACAAGATGCTATTGCCAAAAACCAGATAGCATTCAATTAGTTTTTTTAAAGGCATTCTTATCACATCTCCTCCTAATATTAGCTTTCTCAATAAACAATAGCCTGCTGCAATATTGCCAGGGTTGCCCAGCTGAGATGACAATGTGCAGTGACAGATGATTGGGATCATCCGAAACTGTTGATGTTATTCACAAACGGCACTCACTGGTCCTTTAGTTTAGGAGATTATTCTATGACTCTAACATGAAATCAGATTAATATTTATGTGGTAAGAGAGATAAGAAATGCATTTTTCTGCAATAAAAAATAACCAAACATATTTTGTGGGTCCATTTTCAGCTACTAACTTTTATCTAATTGAGTCTGATATGTACATTAGATAATGAGCACACACATCTTTCTATTATCTAATTGAGTCTGATATGTACATAAGATAATGAGCACACACATCTTTCTGCTCTTTGAAAAGGCTTTAAATCTTGTATGACTATTCAAGACCTTAATTTAGGCTTTCAGATTGTATTGGCTTTAAATGAAGGAAAAATCAGTAGTGTAAAAAATATCTACAATTTAGTATAATAATGCTACCATTCATACTGGGTTATGTCAATCTCTGGTTTTTAGACATAGGAATTACTTGGTCACATGAAGCTACTGAGTCAAATTAAAGTTTATAATAATATTTTATAGACCATTATTTTTCTCCAGAATACAGAAAATTTCTAGTATTAAAACAAAAAATAAGTCATTACTTTAATCCATCTAACTAAAAAGTATATTTTTAATATGTTTTGAAACATTGGCTGATTTGATAGGATTGAATCAATTACCATTCTGAAAAAATATTAAATTTTATTTAGATGCTAGAACTGAAATACAACATATTGAAATCTTCATAACATGATAATATTTTCAATTCAAGACACAAAGCAATTACTAGCTTATGATAAATAGAACATTTCTGAAGATTATCTGAAAGGTCCTGAAAGGTCTGGCTGCTTCCTATCTTTCCAGTCTCATCTGGAATGATGCTTGCAGGATTTCCAGGTGAGTCATCTCTCTAGTTTCCTCCTACCTTATTGAGCTACTTCTCCTCAATATTTAAAGATTCTCTATTTTCTCTGACCTGGAATCATATTGTAAGCCTCAAACTTTCCTCTGTCTTTTTTCACTCTCTTGATGTCCTCGTCCAGTCCTGTGTCTTTAAATATCATGAATTTGTTAGTGTTTATCAAATGTATATTTCCAGTCTGAATGTCTCCCTAAGCTCCAGATTTGGTGGGGAAAAATTCTATGATCTACTACATATCCAGAAAATGTGGACCCTGTCAGTGACGTGCTATGCTAGCAAGAGCAAATTCTATATGTCTCCTCCCAATTTTGCATGCAGAGACACGTAGGTAGCTTGAAACCAGCCATATTGGGAGTATTTAGCCCATGAAAATCAGCAAATGCTAAAAATCCTCACCTGCCCTTCCAGAGCTAGGTTAGCAGCATACAACTGCCTATCACGTCCTGAATAGGCCTGATATTGTTTGGCTGTGTCCTCACCCAAATCTCATCTTGAATTGTAGCTCCCATAATTCCCTCGTGTTGTGGGAGGGACCAAGTGGGGGATATTTTAATCATAGGGATGGTTTCCCCCATACTGTTCTCGTGGTGGTGAATAAGTCTCATGAGATCTGATGGCTTTACAAGAGGAAACCCCTTTCACTTGGTTTTCATTTTCTTGTCTTATCTGTCAGCATGTGAGATGTGCTTTTCATCTTCTGTCATGATTGTGAGGCCTCCCCAGCCACACAGAACTGTGAGTCCATTAAACCTCTTTCTTTTGTAAATTGCCCAGTCTTGGCTAGGTCTTTATCAGCAGCATGAAAGTGGACTAACACAGTAAATTGGTACCAGTAGAGAGGGGAGCTGCTGAAAAGATACGCAAAAATGTGGAAGCAACTTTAAAACTCGGTAACAGGCAGGCAGAGGTAGGAACAGTTTGGAGGGCTCAGGAAAAACAAAAACAAAAACAAAAACAGGAAAATGTGTGAAAGTTTGGAAATCCCTAGAGACCTGTTGAATGGCTTTGACCAAAATGTTGATAATGATATGGACAATGAAATCTAGGCTGAGGTGGTCTCAGGTGGAGATGAGGAACTTGTTGGGAACTGAAGCAAAGGTGACTCTTGTTATGTTTTAGCAAAGAGACTGGTGGCATTTTATCCCTGCCCTTTTTTGATATTTGTCTGACTTTGAACTTGAGAGAGATAACTTAGGGTATCTGGCAGAAGAAATTTCTAAGCAACACAGCATTCAATTGGTGACTTGGGTGCTGTTAAAGGCATTCAGTTTTATAAGGGAAGCAGAACATAAAAGTTTGAAAAATTTGTAGCCTGACAATGTAATATAAAAGAAAATCCCATTTTCTGAGGAGAAATTCAAGCTGACTGCAGAAATTTGCATAAGTAATAAGGAGCCAAATGTTAATCCCCAAGACAATGGGGTAAATGTCTCCAGGGCATGTTAGAGACCTTTGCAATAGCCCTTCCTGTCACAAACCTGGAGGCCTGGGAGGTAAAAATTGCTTCCTGGGTCGGGCCCAGGGTCCCTCTGCTGTGTGCAGCCTAGGTACTTGGTGCCCTGCATCTCAGCTGCTCCAGCTGTGACTAAAAGGGGCCAAACTACAGCTTGGGCCATGGCTTCAGAGGGTGCAAGTCCCAAGCCTTGGCAGCTTCCAGGTGGTGTTGAGCCTGCAGGTGCACAGAAGTCAAGAACTGAGGTTTGGGAACCTCCTCCTAGATTTCAGAGGATGTATGGAAACGCCTGGGTGTCCAGGCAGACATTTGCTGCAGGAGTGCACACTGATAGAGAACCTCTGCTAGGGCAGTGCAGGAGGGAAATGTGGGGTGGGCACCCCCACATAGAGTCCTCATAGGGGCACTGCCTAGTGGAGCTGTGAGAAGAGGGCCACTGTTCTCCAGATCTCAGAATGGTAGATCCACCAATAGTGTGCATCCTGCACACAGAAAATCCATAGACCCTCCATGCCAGCCCATGAAAGCAGCTGGAACAGACGCTGTACCCCACAAAGCACAGAAATGGAGCTGCCCAAGACCATAGGAATCCACCTCTTGCAACAGCATGACCCAGATGTGAGACATAGAGTCAAAGGAGACCATTTTGAGCATTAAGATTTAAGTGCCCTGCTGGATTTCAGACTTGCATGGAGCCTTTAGCCCCTTTGTTTTGGCCAATTTCTTCCATTTGGAATCGGTGTATTTACCCAATGCCTATACCCTCATTGTATCTAGGAAGTAACTAACTTGCTTTTGATTTTACAGGCTTACAGGTGGAAAGGACTTGCTTTGTCTTAGATGAGACTTTGGACTGTGGACTTTTGAGTTAATAATGAAATGAGTTAAGACTTTGGGGGACTGCTGGGATGGCATGATTGGTTTTGAAATGCGAAGACATGAGATTTGGAGGGGGCCAAGTGTGACATCAGGGTTTGCCTGTGTCCTCACCCAAATCTCATCCTGAATTGTAGCTCCCATAATTCCCTTGAGTCGTGGGAGGGACCAAGTGGGAGATAATTGAATCATGGGGGCGGTTCCCCCATACTGTTCTCATGGTGGTGAATAAGTCTCATGAGATCTGATGGTTTTATAAAGGGAAATCGCTTTGGCTTGGTTTTCATTCTCTTCTCTTGTCTGCTGCCATGTGAGATGTGCCTTTCATCTTCCACCATGATTGTGAGGCCTCCCCAGCCACATGGAACTGTGAGTCCATTAAACCTCTTTCTTTTGTAAATTGTCCTGTCTCAGCTATGTTGAAAATGGACTAATACAAGGCCCAAGAAAAACAGGACCAAGAAGATCATGAATAATGAATGTGCTCTTCTGTGTGTGTGTGTGTGTGTGAGAAAAGATTATTGTATTAGCAATTCCTTTAATACTATTCCTTAAATCCATTCTTTCAGTTTATTAAAAGTAAATCTATACCCACAAAGTCCCAAATTCAGATTGGCAGCTCAATTTGGTGGCCCAGAGGTATGTAACCTATTATTCCAGATGCAATTACAAAGTTATGGCAATATGTGAAGTCAAGGAAACAAATTGAATTACTTTTAGGAAAATTTTGCTCATAATTATTGTCTAGATTAAGAATCTTATGGTGCTTCTAATCTCTCTCCGATCCATGTGCTTAGATAAGGGAGGAGATACTAAACACAGACTGGCCAGAATCTCTTTTGGAAGAAGAGGGTCAATTAGCTGTTGGTAGCCACGTTGGAAAGTCATCTTTATATATCCTGTCTGACACTGCTGCCATAAAAACCCATGTGTTAGGGGGCAGAGGAAATCAGGTATGAGGAAAGAGAATAAAGTAAATGTTCAAAGAGAAAGAGTGCTAAGAGATCCCACAGACCACGAAAGAGAGGGAGAGAGAGCCAATTGACATTCTACAACCCCAATTCCCATGCAGCATGGTTTTATTAGGTTTCACATGCTTCCATTCTGTTCTCGAATGAATACCACTTTTGCTCAGTTCTTATTAATAATATCATTTAAGGTTTAGTTGAGAAAAAAGTTTCTTTAATTTCTAGACTTGGTATTTAATTGACCTCTTGCAATCTATGCTTAGATGTGTAATAGTCATTTCAAAATTCACATGCCTAAAACTGAACTCCTGAATTTCCCCCAAAGGTGCTTCATTCACATTTCATCTTCTTCTCAGCTCAGTAAATTTCTGTATCTTTTTCAGGCTAAAACTATTTGACTTTGATTCATTTTTTCTCACATAACTATATCCAACCCCATAGCATGTCCTGCTGACTCTATCTTCTGAATAGAATATTCAAAGTCTGCACACTTCTTGTCATCTTCATTACCACCTCCTTTTTTTAAGCCATTATTTTGTCCTGCTTGGATTATTGCAATAACCCTTTGTAGTCCCTGTTTCTGCCTCCTCTTCTCCCTTCAGTCTATTTTCTACACAGCAGCCAGATTAAACCATATCATTCTTCTGATCACCATGCCATTAAGCTTCCCATTTCTCTCAGGCTAAAAGCCAAAAACCTTATAATGGCATCTCCTCTTTCACTGTCTAACCTCACCTCCAACTATTTGCCTCCTCATTGACTTATTTCCAACTACATAGGCTTCTCAGCTCTTCCTGAAACACTGTCTTCTCAGGCCCTTTGCCTTTGCTGTTCACTCCACTTCTCAGGATTTCTCCTCAATTATCTACCTAGCCCCATTACTAATCTTCAGGTCTTTGCTCAAATGTCAACTTCTGAGTGCAGTTTTTCCTATCATTGCATTTAAACTAAAGTATCACCTACCCCTAGGATGCCCTATCCCTCTTCTAGCTCTTTCCCCCATAGTATGTATGTATGTATGTATGTATGTATGTATGTATGTATGTATATATATATTTTTAGATGAAGTTTAGATGGAGTTTAGATGGGCTCTTGTTGCCCAGGCTGGAGTGCAATGGTACAATCTTGGCTCAGTGCAACCTCTGCCTCCCAGGTTCAAGTGATTCTCCTGCCTCAGCTTCCTGAGTAGCTGGGATTACAGGCATGTGCCAACAAGCCCAGCTAATTTTGTATTTTCAGTAGAGATGGGGTTTCCCCCTGCTGGTCTCGAACTCCTAACCTCAGTGATCCACCCGCCTCAGCCTCCCAAAGTGCTGGGATTACAGGCATGATCCATCGTGCCTGGCCCTCCATAGTATTTAGAAGTATTTACCATAGCATGCATTTTCTTCATTTTTACTTTTTTTGTTTCTCTCTACTAAAATATAAACTCTTTGCTGGCAGGGATTTTTGACTATTGAGATCATAGCTGTTTCCCATGTTTCTAGAATGGTGCCTGGCATACAGTAGGTGCTCAAGAAACCCTTGAATAAATGAATAAGTGAATTCACAGAATAAAAATACTTGTGGGGGTGCAGTTGGGGAAATGGCTGAATTACACAAACTATTTGTCTCTACTGCCCTATTTCAGTGGAATATTGCCAACTCTTTGCTCTGCTTTGTTCTATTTAGATTCTGCATCTGTGTAGATTTCTCTTCCAAAATTTGGGGATGTATAGTAATTTAGTCAGTGAAAGAGTTGTTTCCATGGATGCTTGGTAAACTGATTATAATGAAATTGGCACTGGGTCCTAGTTTTAATATGACACCATGGCATATTATAATTCTAATTTCCAATCTAAAGTTTCTCTAGTAGCAGAATAAGTACTTTCCCTGGGCATTTTTTTTTTTTCCTGCAGAACTTAGATAAAAAGCTCATGTTTTATTTGGCATCTGATCACTCATAGCAATCTTCTCAGATAAAAACACAATGTCAGTGAGAAGAAAGGAAAAACCTCCTGCCGAATAGAAGGGAATAATCCCTTGTAAAACTGTCTCTGGATGCTAATGAGCCAACAATAAAGGCCCTATTATGTAATTGTTTTGAATGATATTGTTCACATTAAATTTCAGTGATGCCAAAGGCAGAATCACCCTGAGGCTCTGATACATCAGTTAGAATAATGACACAGATTCAAGCTCATCAATTTTGCTAATGGCTAGTGCATCTACTTTAGACCAGCAAGGAAAAACAAAAACTTGAGTTTTACTTTTTATCTTATTTCAACGTTATTGATCATATTCTTTAACAAAGAAAAAAGAAAAATTATATTGAGGCATCAATATCCAATACCCTGAAACATGCACAAACATATCCCAATGAGACAACACTAGGATCAAAAGTGTATGAAGTCCCCCCATCTGTCCACAGGCTGAAATAACAACACTTTGTTTGTCTTCAATTTCTTGTGTCTTCATACTTTGATGTCTGGTTAGATTGGTAATTGATTCCATTACCATATGTAGACACTTTAAATAATGAAATGGGTAATACAAACTGGGACAAAATGGATAGTCAATATATTATGACTTTCTCCAGAATCTAGGAAACTTAGGTAATATCTAGTCATTAAAACATGTTTGAAATCATAAGTAAAAAATGAATACCTTAATGGCTCTATAAGGATAATATGGATTCCAACAGGCACTAAAATTTTATACCACATGAATGTGATACTGTGATCAAGTGGACAGCATTTTGGCATATGCAATAAACCACATTTAACATAATTCTGTTTTTAAGTGTACAATTAAGTTATGTCACAGACTGAGTAGCTGATTCCAGAAATTTTAAAGTCTTTAGCTACAAAATCTAATATTATATTTGAAAGACTAGATCTTTTTGGTAAACTGTTTACTGAAGGGATCAGCTAAGGACCTCTATGATTAATCTTCATATTCTCTATAGAATATTCTAAAGCATAAGCCGGGCATGGTGGCTCATGCCTGTAATCCCAGCACTTTGGGAGGCTGAGGCAGGAGATCACCTGAGGTCGGGAGTTCGAGACCAGCCTGACCAACATGGAAAAACCCCACCTCTACTAAAAATAAAAATTAGCTGGGCATGGTGGTGTATGCCTGTAATCCCAGCTAAGTGGGGAGGCTGAGGCAGAAGAATCACTTGAACCCAAGAGGCAGAGGTTGCAGTGAGCCAAGTTTGTGCCATTGCACTCTAGCCTGGGCCACAAGAGAGAAACTCCATCTCAAAAAAAAAAAAGAAAGAAAGAATATTCCAGAGCATATCCTTTATTAGATATTCTTATAAAATTACAGTTTCTGTGAATGTGAAAATCATGTAGGACAGATGATAAAAAGTATATCTTCTCATGAAATTTGAGACTTGAGAATAACATTAGAGATTATCTTGCTGTAATTTTTTATATTACAGTTAAGAAACTGAGATTCTTAGCAAAGTGAGAATTACTGAAGTAATGTAATAGTAAAGGTGGTTGATGATCATAATTTGAATTATGGTAGTAGTCAAGAAGAAAACTGAAAAATTTGGACTTATTTGAAAGATACTTTGGGGGTAAAATTAACAGGAAAAGACTTGGCAGTGGTTTAATAATGTAATTATTAAATTCTGAGCAAAGTGATATGCTCAGTAATTCTGAGCAAAGTGATATGGATTCATATTAGAAGTTCTAATTGCATTATATGACTGAAAGGGATCAGAAAAGGCCACCCCAAAACATGTTACTTTGGCATAAGAATTATTTTGAGTTCAAAGTAACTGAGAAGCAGCAGATGAAGAAAGAATTCTCTGTCCTCCCACTTTCTGACTAAAAATAGGGCATAAATTTCCTTTTATGAAGGTTTCCTGCTCTCTTCTCTCACATCAAGAAAAAGAGACAATTCTTAATCACTGGAGACTACTCTTGTCACTGGAGAGTATTTGGCATTAGAATATTTAATAAACAATCCTTACTTTACATTAGTTTTTCCATATTTTTACCTTCCCACAATTTACCATTTCAGAAGCCTAAACCTCTTTTTCTTTGTCTAGTCACTTTTCCACAATTTATCAACCTTTGTTAAAATGATTTATAAGCCCCTGGGTCTAACCACCTCTTAGGGATTTTAACTTCTTTTCTGTGAACCCCTCTCCAACTACACATGTAAAAATATTAACATCAATAACATATGTATGCCTTTTCTCCTGTTAATCTGGTTTTTTTTTTTTTTGTCAGTTTAACTTGCAAACCCCAGTTATAAACCTAAGAGAGTAGACGAAACGTTTTTCCTCTCTTATGACATCTCATGACACACTTGATTATTTGCCACTTGATTAAATAACAAGCATTAAGAATGTCCTCATTATTATCTATTTCTGTCATGTGTTTGTAATCCAACTGTTAGTGATTTAGCTTCTTTACTTAAAAAAATTCTTCATTAAAATTTTCTACACTATCCACTTCAGAGCTCCATTCCTCTACCTGCTACATGTATTGAGGTGATGATGAGGTGGGGGAGAGTTGAGGGGTGGGATTGCTATTGCCATTTATCCTAAAAGACTGTTTTAGAAAGATACTGGAGAGTGCCTACTGTTTTAATGTTGTAGCTCTAGCTATATTCCAGAGCTTAAATGTTAATGGTTTTAATCTGCCTCCATATTCATACCATTAGGCACCTACCTATATTACTTGGGGCTTAAAAAGTATCAGACAATTGATAACAAAGGGAAGTCATGATGCCTGTCATTAAAGGCCTTACAATCAAATATGAGAAGACAGCTGAAAAACGAATACAATGAAGAGGCTATAGACACCATGGTAGCAGCCTGTGTGAGAATAACAGGGGACAAAGGCAAGAGTAGACAATTGTAATAGAGTAAATTGACAAAACTCAATAGAGGTGACCCTTGAGCTCATGAAAAGTGGCTTGTTAAGGGAAAGGTGATAAGTAAGTTATGCCATTTTTGTACTGGTGGATCAATCACAAATTTATATAAAAAACTCCTGGAAGCCAAAATCTTTCTCGCAAAATACAGATCCATATATCCAACTGATTTACTTGACCCATCTATTGTGCTTGACATGCTCAAATACAACTTATGGTCTTTCCTTACAAACCTGGTCTTCGCCGTAGATATTCTATCCTATATCTCAAATCAGAAATCTAATCTTGAATCCTCCATTATTAAACCACTGCCAAGTCTTTTCCTGTTAATTTTACCCCCAAAGTATCTTTCAAATAAGTCCAAATTTTTCAGTTTTCTTCTTGACTACTACCATAATTCAAATTATGATCATCAACCACCTTTACTATTACTTCAGTAATTAGAAGAATGCCTATCATATACTAAATGCTTAATAAATATATTTGAATGAATAGATTATTGACTGAACTATATTCCTTTCATTCCCTTTCCTTACTCTCTCATTCATTTTTCCAGAGGGAAGGCAGAGTGTTCTAGTCAGCTTTCTAATGTGATTCTCCTATTTAAAATCCTTAACTGGCTTCTCACCACTTAAAAAAAAAATCATAATAGTAAGGTCCTACATAAATGTATTGGTTAATGCTCCATCTTGAACAAAATAAGAAATGTGAGTTTGTGCACCTGTAATTTACTATTATTGTATAACATGTTCACTGTAATGACACTTCCAGCTTGAATAATTTGAAACTCTGGGTATCACGTACTTCAGTGGATGCAAGTGGAGAGAGAAGAGTGAGGGAAAGTGGTAATCTCATGGGCACATATTTTTGAAAATAAAATTTTAATTGCAATTATTTTTCAAACACAAAATACAGAGAATATATAACAAACTCCATATACTTATTACATAGATCAAACAGTTATCAATACTTTGCATTCTAATTTTTTAGTTGAAGTATTTTAGAGGCAATCCTAAATTTCATGTCACTTAATTTCAACATATTTAAATAAGCCTTTTAAAAATATGAAGATTTTCTTACATTCTACAATCATTATCATAACTAACATAAATAGCAAAAATTCCTTTGTATCATCTGATATCAAAGCCATATTCAAAACTTTTCAGTTGTCTCAAAAAAACTATCTTTTTAAAATATGGGTTATTATAATCAGGATCCAAACAAGGTCCACACAGTGTGTTTGGTGATGTCTTCTAAGTCTCTTAATTTGAAGCATTCCTTTGTCAGTTCTTTTTAAAATTTCATCTCATTGACTTGAAGAAATTGGGTCAGGTGTCCTATAGAATGTCCTATATTATATATTTTTCTGTTTGGTCCTCTGTGGTTTCACTTAACTTCTCTTACTAGTAATACAAATTTTCTGTCAGCTGTCAGCTCAAAAGGTTTTAATAGGTTCAGGTTTAATGTCTTTTTGTATCTCCCTTTACCAAAAACTACATAAGTGATGCTATCTATTTCATGTAGCACCACAAATCAGGCACAAAATACCTAGTGGTCTACCCCTTAGTGATGCTAAAATAGATATGGATTCAATTAGTGTCTTAGTCCATTCAGGCTACTATAACAACATACCATAGATTGGGTAACTTATAAGCAACAGAAATCTATTTCTCACAGTTTAACATGGGGAAGTCCAAGATCAAGGTACTAGCATATTCAGCATCTGGTGAGATTCCACTCTCTGGTTTGTAGATGACACCTTCTAGCTGAGTCCTCACATGATGGAAGGGGCAAACAAGCTCCTCCAGCACTAATCCCATCCATAAGCGCTTCATCATCATGACCTAATCATCTCCCAAAGGCCCCTACCTCTTGATATCATCACCTTGAGGGTTGGGATTTCCACATATGAATTTTTAGGAGACACAAACTTTCCGACCATAGCGGGTGGTGACAGATGGATCCCTCTACTATAGAATTACCAATCAGTCTTTTACCCAACAGCTCCATTCTTTGGTGATCTTTGTCCAAATTAGGTTTCTTAGGGGTTATAAAATGATGATTTTTCTACTTCTATCAATTCTCTTATATTTATTTGCTGGAATTTCTTTTCAAGAAAAACTTTCTTTTATCATTCAAGGCTTTTTGTTTGCCCTAAAATATAATTCATATAGAAAGCTGCATTATTTTTAATTATTTTCCTTTGATAATAGGAACTGGTCCAGGGCCTATTTCTTTTTCTTTATAGCTTTATTTCATGTACCATAAATTTCACTCCTTTAAAGTGCACAGTTCAGTGGTGTTTAGTATATTCGAAGTTGTACAATCTATCATCATAGTAGAATTTTATAACATTTTCAATACCCACTCTCCCAAAAAGCCCACCCATAATAGTCATCCCCTACTACCTCTACTCCTCAGCCTTAAGCAACCAATAATCTGATTTTTGTCTCTATGGATTTGCCTATTCTGAATATCTCACATACATGGGATCATGTAATATTCCATTTTGTGATTCTCTTCTTTCACTTAGCTCAACATTTTCAAGGTTTATTTATGGCAAAGCATGCATCAATACTCCATCATTTTGATTGCTGAACAATATTCCATTGTACAGAAATAGCATATTGTGTTTATCCATTCTTCAGTTGATGGACATTAGGTTATTTCCATTTGGGAGCTATTATGAATAATATTGCTACCAACAGTTGTTGATGAGTTTTATACTGACTTATGTTTTCATTTTTCTTGGGTAGATATCTGAAGTGGAATTGCTGGGTCACATGTTAGATGTGTGTTTATCATTTCAAGGAAGTACAAACTGTTTCCCAAATTGCACCATTTTACATTCCTACCAGCGACATATAAATAAGTGTTTCAATTTCTCCATATATTCATCATGGATATATGAATACATTCATTAATACTGACTTTCTTATTTTGCCATCATAGTGAGTGTGAAATACATTTTCACTGTACTTTTGATTTTCATTTCCCTAAAGATACTGAGCATCTTTTCATATGCTTATTGGACATATATATATGTCCAAATATATACACACACACATATATATACACACACACACATACACACACATACACACATACACACACATACACACACACACATATATACACACATATAATTGGAGAAAGGACTATTCTCATTCTTTGCCTATTTTTAAATTAGGTTGTCTTTTATTGTAAATGTTCTTCTGTATTGAATACAAGGCCATTATCAGAAATACAACTTGCAGATATTTTTTTCTCCCAATCTATGGGTTGTCTTTTAACTTTCCTGATGGGTGCCCTGTGAAGCATGAAGTTTTAAATTTTGGTGAAGTACAACTTACTTACTTATTTATTATTTGTGCTTTTTTGTGTCATAGTCAAGAAACCATTGCCTCATCTGATATCATAAGGATTTACTCTTATGTTTTATTCTAGAAATTTCATAGTTTTCACTCTTATGGTTATGCATATAATGCATCTTGAGTTAATTTTTGTGTATCTAATTTTGGAAGGGATCCAAATTCATTCTTTTGGCATGCGGATACACAGTTGTCCCAGGACCATTTGATGTTTTCATGATTCTTTTCCTACCAATTTTTGTGGCAATCTTGTAAAAATTAATTGATCATAATGTGAGAGTTTGTTTCTGGACTTTTAATACCATTCCATTTATTGATATGCCTCTCTTTATGCAAATATCACAGTCTTGATTACAGTTCCCTTGTAGTTAAGTCTTAAATAAAGAATCCTCCAATTCAAGTGGGTGTTTCAACTTTGTTCTTTTTTTTCAAGATTGTTCTATTTTTGGTCCCTTGCATTTCCATATGAACTTTAGAATCAGCTTATCAATTTCTAGAAAAAGAAACAACTTAGATTTTATATGGATTGCATTGAATCTGTAGATTAGGTTGGAGAGACCGCCATCTTGGTGGTAATACTGATCTGTAAACATGAGATGCTTTCAATTAATTAGATCTTATTTAATTTATTTCAATCATATTTTGTACTTTCAGTATACAAGTATTGCACTTACATTGTTAGAATTATTCTTTTAAAAACATTCAGTCTTTGTGCTATTTTAAATGGTTAAATGGAATCAGTTTCTTAATTTTGTTGTGTGATTACTAATTACTGATATATAGAAATACAAATGGATTTGTATATTAATTTACCTTGTATCCTGGCTGTATTCATTTAACAGTAGGATTTTCTTTTTATGAGATTTTATCATCTGCAAATAGAAATAGTTTTACTTCTTCCTTCTCCATCTGGATATCTAGATGCTTTTTTTCCTAATTATCCTGGCTAGAACATCTAGTGCAATGTTGAATGGTAGCAGTGAGAATAGCTACCCTAAAGGCATTTCTGATCTTAGGGGAAAAATAATAATTCTTTCTCCATTAAATATTATGTTAACTATGGGATTTTCATAGATTGACTTTATCAGGTTGAAGAATTCCCTTATATTCCCAGTTTGTTGAGCACTTTTGTCACGAAACTGTGTTGGATTTTGTCACATAATTTTTCTGCATTGAGATAATCATGTGCTTTTTTTCTTTATTAATATTGTATAACGCATTAATTGACTTTCAGAAGTTAAATGAATCTTGTTTCATGGGTTAAATCTCACTTGATCATGGGGTGTAATCATTTTTACAAGCCTTTGGATTCAACTCTTTAGTATTTTGTTGAGGATTTTTGCTTCTACATTCACAAGGAATATTTGTCTGTAGTTTTGGGTTTTTTTTTTTTTCTTTATACCTGTCTGGTGTTGGTAATACTGGCCTCACAGAATGAGTGAGAGAAATATCCTCTCCTCTTCTATTCTTGACTTCAAAACGTAACTACAAAGCAGAAGTAATCAAAGCAATGTGATACTGGCACAAGGATAGAGAGAGATAAATGGAATAAAAATTAGTTAGATAAGAATTGGTATTAATTCTTCTTTAAATGTCTGATAGGATCCAACAATGAAGCCCTCTGAACCTGGGATTTTCCTTATGGGAAGGTATTTTACTAGTAGTTCGATCTCTCTACTTGTTTAGGGCTATTCAGATTTTATATATTCTGGGAGGTCAGTTTCAATAGTTCCTGTGTTTCTGGGGATCTGTCCATTTTGTGGAAGTTATCTAATTTGTTGGTATACAGTTGCTTATAGTATTCTTTTATTATTCTTGCATCCGTAAGGTCAATAATGATAGCCCCTCTTTTACTCTTGAATTTAGTAATTTGAGTCTTGTTTGTTTTTCTTTGTCAGTCTAACTAAAGATTGATAGCTTTTGTTAGTTTTTAAAAACCAACTTTTGTTTTTTGTCGACATTCAATATATTGTTTTTCTATTCTTTATCTCATTTACTGTGTTTCTTCTCTGACATTCATTATTTCCTTTATTCTTCTTGCTTTGAGTATAGTTTGCTCTTCTACTTCTGGATTCTTAAGGTAGAAGATTAGGTTGTTGCCTCGATCCTTTTAAATGTAGGCATTTGTGGCTACATAAATTTTGCTCTAAGCACTGCTTTAGTTACATCTCATAAGTTTCAGTATGTTGTATTTTTATTTCCATTTGTCTCAAAGTATTTTCTAATGGTACTTATAATTTCTTCTTTGATTCATTGGGTATTTAGGAGGCTGTTATTTATTTTCCACATAATATGAATCTCCCAAATTTTCCTGATGTTGATTTCCAATTTAATTACATTTTGGTCAAATAACATATTTTGTCTGATTTTGATCCTTGTAAATTTATTGAGGTTTGTTTTCTGGCCTAGCATTTGGTCTATCCTGAAGAATGTTCCATATATACTTGAGAAGTATGTGTATTCTGCTGCTGTTTGCTGCTTTGCTCCCTAGATGTCCATAAAGTCTAGTTGGTTTAAGTGTTTAGGTTCTCTATTTCCTTGTTGATCTTCTCCCTAGCTGTCTACCCACTACTCAAAGTGGGAAATTGAAGGCTCCAAATATGATTGTTGAGTTGTCTATTTCTCCCTTCAATTTTGTCAGTTTTTTTCATATAGTTTGGGACTCCATTAGTAGGTGAATATATCTTGTAGATATTTGGCAGATATTCTTCCTGGCAAAATATTATTAACTATTAGCTTGTTTTACAAATTTAAAATCAATGACTAAAATTCCTGTAAGTGATTCTATTCACATTTTTGGTGGGGCAAAAAATAAATGGAGATATACAAGCAGGAAGGTTGAAGATAAAGCAATAACTAAATCTATAGCTAGACAGTGGTGATTTGTTAATCTCTGTCAACTGCAACCAAGCTTTGCAACTGTGAACAGTTATAACAACCATCATTATATAATGTTTTTGAAGGTTGCAACCTCAGTAAAAGAATGGACTAGATAAAAATCTGTCCATAGGGAAAAGGAAATGACATAGATACACGTGTGACATGACCTGGATACTAGGCAGGTTTTTTTCTTCATTGAGTACATACATATAACCTCAGATTTTCCCTCATGAGTTTAATATTAAAATTTATATTAACTCGAGGGTTCCAGAAACTCCAGACTCTGAAATTAATTTATATTTGTTCCATGCAAGGGGTGTCCCAGAAGCCTGGAAAGAAGCCAGGGCAAATCTTTGCCAAGGGATTTATAAACTCAGAATCCAAAATTTACACAACGCTCCAGGAAAAAGGTCACCACCAGTGAATGCAGAACAATACACTGAGGACTTACTCTCAAGAACTTCAAATTTTAAATATATATTAGATATAATGGGAATTAATTAAATTTTAAGGAATAAGATTTGAACCAAAATATAAACAAATATTTGGCAGTTGTGGCTCATACCTGTAATCCCAGCACTTTGGGAGGCTGAGGTGGGAGGACTGCTTAGGCTAGGAGTTAGAGACCAGCCTGGGCAATAAAATGAGACCCTGTCTCCAAAAAATAAAAACATAAAAAAATAGCTGGGCACAGTGACGCATGCCTGTAGTCCTAGCTATTCAGCAGGCTGAGGTGGAATGTTCATACGAGCCCAGGAATTCAAGGCTAGTGAGCTGCAATTGTTTCACTGCACTCCAGTCTGGGCTACAGAGTAAAACCCTGCCTCCAAAAACTATATACACATATATAAATAAATGATAAAATACTATTAAAATATCAGGCAATGTGAAACAATTAGATTTCTGGAGATTAAAAATATAATGATTGAAATTATAAACTTCCATTTGGTTTAATAGCAAAATAGATACTGTTGAGGACAAATGAGCAAGCCATTAAAAGGTATTGAAAAAATTAGCAAGAATGTAGAGCAGATGGAAGATATGAGAGATAAAATAGGAAGAAAAGAATGAGAGGTTTCAATATAAACCTAATGGGAGCATTTTTTAAAAGAATATAATGGAAAAGATAAAATATTCGAAAAAATAGGAGATAAAAGTTTTTAAGAACATAAAGATATATAGAAATTCAAGATTCTCAAATCTCAAATAAGAAATAAAAATAGATCCACATCTAAACACTGCTTACTGAAGCTGCAGGGAACCAAAGACCAAGAGATTTTAAAAGGATTAAGGGAGAACGATATAGTTACAACAAAAATGGCAGCAATGATAGATCCATATTAATATTATTAACCAAGAGAAAATGACTGTAGACCAAGAATTAAAAGTCCAGCTCAAGAATCATTCAAGACCAAATGAGAATAAAGATAATTTTCGAAAATAAAATATGAGAATTATTCATCACCAACAGCCCCTTAAAAAGTTTTCTAAAAGCTGTATTTCTGGAAAAAGGATCCCAAAAGAAAAGTCTGAGATGCAAGAAGAATTGGTAAGAATGAGCAAAGAAAATGTAAACAACAAAACAAAAACCTCTAAACAAATGTTGCTTGTATAAAACAATAAACAGGGTGGATCTAAAAACACTGAACAGTAGTTTCCAAATTAAGAGGTAGAATTTCACATGCATTTCTTCATTGTGTTCTTGTAGTCAGTGTTGCTCTTGGCATGTCCAATACCACACTTATTTCAATTTATTTAAATATAATGTCTTTATTTTGTTTTCTCTTTGTGAGTTTTTTGGATAATTTAACATGATAACAAATTTTGGTTATCTTACTGCATTTATTTTGATGAGTACATTGAAAGCCTATATAATTGGTTCATATCTTAAATGTCTGAAAATTTTTCTTTCATTATTTCTTTGATAATATTCTTCATTTCTTAAATCTTCATGTTTTGAAACTATAATATTTCAGAGTTGTCCTTCAGTTTAATCCTTTAATTTTCTTATATTTTGTTCCCATTTAAAAAAAATCTGTTGTGTACTTTATCATTTTCTTTTGGAGATATTTATTTATCTTGCAAAAGTATTATTTTAATTCTCATTATATTATTGATTTCCAAGCAATGTTTGGGTTTTCTGTTGTACTGAGTATAATTTATGTACTTCCTTAGGTTTGCGCAGTCACCTGCCTATGGAGAGAGTCCTGGCAGGTCATCTCACTTTCTCTTCTGATATAACCAGATGTCTCAATTACCCTGGGGGTGAGGATCAGTCTCCATGGCCCCCAGGGGGCTTGCCACAGTAGGAGTTCTGACAGGTGGATGCCAAAGTCCTGCTCAACTAAATCCAGTGTCACTACTTGAAAACTGGCGTGAAGCACAAAGGATCTGGCTTCCACAGTAGCAATTGCATCACTCTGAAGAGTTAAACTTAAAAGATGTACTACAGTTTTGTATATCTAATCTCTTCATCTTGGAGAAAGATTAATTTGAATATTTTTACCTAGCTATTCATTAACTTGTATCAGAAAAAGGGACATAAATGCTTCTAGAGAATTTGTTTGATAAGCAGTTACACTGCCATGAGGTTGTATCACTCACTCCAGACAAGCTTATTTTGTTTTTTATTGGCCTATAATTTTACTGACGTGAAAAAAATCTTAGAAGGAAACCCCACCAAATAAAATCTAGCTAAGGGAATAGGAAGAACACATGTCCACAAATAGATATCTAAAGCTTCTCTACTGAAATCTAAGAATTCGAAGGAGGCCAATTCAAATGGGAAAGATGTCACGAAGTAAAACATATAAACATATCTATAGCTAACATTTGTTTTGATCACACGTTCCTCTAGGAAACACATGGCAACTAGGAAGAAAATCCTATTTTCATTGCCAGCAGTTAAAGGGCTAACCTGCCTTAGAATCCAAAGTATTAGGGGTGTTGTGTGTGTTTTAAAACTAAGCAAGTGCCACTTTACACAAATGGTAGAGATTTACTTTTACAGTAATAACTGTTTCTATTACAGAAATACCATTTGCTGGATATGGCTTTCAGGCAAAATACCAGTATGTGGATTAATAGACTCAAGTCCAATTAGAGTGCTGCTCTTTCAAGAATGATTTACATATGAGCACCCCGGATTTACTGTTTTATTGAAGCATAGTTTTATATGACAAAGTTTGGGAGATGTAAAAGTATAAACAGGAAGGAATCCCAAAGGGTTATGTATTGCTTCTTTCTAACTACTGGGGAATTTTTTCTTTTTTTTAAATGATAGCCATCTTGACAGGCATGAGGTGATATTTCATTGTGATTGTGAGTTGCATTTCCGTGATGATTAGTGATGTTGAACATTTTAAAATATACCTATTGGCAATTGATATAGTTTGACTCTGTGTCACCACCCACATCGTGTCTCGAATTGTAATCCCCAGGTGTTGAGGGAGGGATCGAATGGGAGGTGATTGGATCATGGGGGTGATTTCCCCTATTGCTGTTCTCATAATGTGAGTGAGATCTCATGAGATCTGATAGTTTAAAAGTGGCACTTCCCCTTCACTCTCTCTCTTGCCACCATGTAAGACGTGCCTTGCTTCCCCTTTGCCTTCTGCCATGATTGTAAGTTTCCTGAGGTTTCCCAGGCCATGCAGAAATGTAAGTCAATTAAACTTCCTTTATTAATTAGTCAGTCTTAGGCAGTTCTTTATAGCAGTGTGAAAATGGACTAATACAGCAATATTTTAGTCTTTTTTGGAGAAATGTCTAGTAAAGTTTTTAGCCCATTTTTATATCCAGTTATTAGGTTTTTTTTTTCTTTTTCTTATATTGCTGTTGAATTGTAGCAGTTCCTTATACATTTTGGAGATTAACCCCTTATAAGGCATATGGTTTGCAAATATTTTCTCCCATTTCATAGGTTGCCTTTTCACTCCAATGATTGTTTCCTTCACTGTGCAGAGCTTTTTAGTTTAATGCTGTGCTATTTGTTTATTTTTGTTGCTTGTACTTTTTGTATCATACCTATGATATTATTGCCAAGATCAATGTCACAAAGGTTTTCCCCTCTGTTTTCTTCTAGGAGTTTACAGTTTTAGGTCTTACATTGATTTTTGTGAATGGTGTAAGAATAAAAGGTACAATTTCATTCTTTTGCATATGGTTATCCAGTTTTCCCAACACCTTTATTGAAGAAACTATCCTCCCCACATTGTGTATTCTTGGTGCCCTTATCGAAGATTAGTTGACCATGTATGGGTATAATTAGTTCTGGGCTCTCAGTTCTGCTCCACTTGTTTATATGTCTTTCTTTATACCAGTACCATACTATTTTGATGCTTTGTAATATATTTTGAAATCAGAAAGAGTGATACCTCTAGATTTCTTTCTCAAGACTTTTTTTGTAGTTGTAGATTTTTTTGTAGTTTCACATGAATTTTAGAATTCTTTTGTAGTTTCATATGAATTTTAGAATTGTTTTTTCTTTTTCTATAAAAAATATGATTGGGATTTTGATTGAGATTACATTGAATCTGTAGGTCACTTTGGTTAGTATAGACATGTTAACAACAAATATTATAACTTCCAATCCATGAACACAGGACGTGTTTTCACTTTATATGTGTTTCTTGTTTAATTTCTTTCATCAATGATCTATAGTTTTTCAGTATGTTAATCTTTCACCTCCTTAACATAAGCTTTATTCTTTGTGATGCTATTGTAAATAGAATTGTTTTCTTAATTTACTTTCTGGATAGTTATTATTACATTCTTTTTTGACAGATGAATGTTCCAGTGTGTGGATGTACTATATTTAATTATTTTTTTGAGACAGGGTCTAGCTCTGTCGCCCAGGCTGGAGTGCAGAGGCACACTCACGGCTCACTGCAGCCTCAAACTCCAGGGCTCAAGTGATCCTCCTGCCTTATTGTCCTGAGCAGCTGGGACTATAGGCATGCATCACCATGCATGGCTAGTTTTATTTTTGTTGTTTCATTTTTGTTTGTTTGTTTGCTTGTTTTAGTAGAGACAAGGTCTCACTATGTTGCCCAGGCTGGGCTTGAACTAGTTGGCTTAAGTGATCCTCCTGCCTCAGCCTCCCAAAGTTCTGGGATTACAAGCATGAGCAACCGTGCCTTGCCCCAAATTTTATTTTTGACGGATATTTGGCTTATTTCCAATCTTTTGCTTTACAAAACATGACATAGTAAATAAACTGGTGCACATGTAGTTTCATACTTATGAATCGAGTAACATTCATAAATAGTCTCAAGGCTCTTGTCTCTGAGTCCTATGGTGCCTACTTTCATCTCCTTCAGGTCTTTTCTCAAACATCATCCTCTTAGTGTGGTCTTTTCTTTTCTTTTTTTTTATGAAAAGAAAAGATTTGTCCATTTATTAGTAAAGAAACTTAAATACAAATGATAAACATACGGAGCATCTTCACTGTTGTTGAAGGTCTGGGGAAACTGGAACTCTTACTCTTTACAGAAGTGTCCTTTGCTAAACGTGAATAAATTAACTAGCTATTGCAGTTTATAAACTATCCCTGGATTTAATAGCATAAAACAACAAGCATTTATAGGCACACAACCCTGCAGGCACCTTGGGATGTTCTGCTAATCTGTGCTGGTATGCTCACATATTTAGAGCCTGAGCTGGGACAACTGTTCTGAATGAGCTAGATCCACATGCCTTGCTTACTTGCTGGAGGCAGGGTCCCATGGCAGTAATCAAAAGTATGCAAGGCTTGTTTGAGGCTTAAGCTCAGAACTAGCACAGTGTCAATTCCAGGGCATTCTGTTAGGCAAAGCAATTTGCAAAAACAATGCCAGATTCAAAAAGTAAGAGAACAGAATCCATTTACTTATGGGAGAAGTAAAAAACTGTTGCCATTTCAACAGTAAGCTATAGGTAATTTATACATATCAGCCTAAAAATTGTCCATACCTATACCCACGAATTCCATATCTGTTAATTTAATTAAATATACATTATGTGTGCAAGATATTTGTGGAAAGCTATTTATAGCAGCATTGATTATTTTAGCAAACATTGGAAACTTTTCATCAATAAGATTTTATTGTAATAAATTGTTACATTCTTTAATGAAAATTACTATAGGCCTTAAAGTGATGTTTAAAATGATATGTGTGCTTATACACATAATTTATATAGATAGCAAACACTGTAAATACATTTTAAAGGAAAAGAAACTAATTCCAAAAATTAACAGTGACTTCCTATGGATGATGAGGTTATAACGGATTTCACTTTTTTTAAATTATTATTATTATACTTTAAGTTCTAGGGTACATGTGCATAATGTGCAGGTTTGTTACATATGTATACTTGTGCCATGTTGGTGTGCTGCACCCATCAACTCGTCAGCACCCATCAACTCGTCATTTACATCAGGTACAACTCCCAAAGCAATCCCTCCCCCCTCCCCCCTCCCCATGATAGCCCCGGTGTGTGATGTTTCCCTTCCTGAGTCCAAGTGATCTCATTGTTCAGTTCCCACCTATGAGTGAGAACATGCGCTGTTTGGTTTTCTGTTCTTGTGACAGTTTGCTAAGAATGATGGTTTCCAGCTGCATCCATGCCCCTACAAAGGACACAAACTCATCCTTTTTTATGGCTGCATAGTATTCCATGGTGTATATGTGCCACATTTTCTTAATCCAGTCTGTCACTGATGGACATTTGGGTTGATTCCAAGTCTTTGCTATTGTGAATAGTGCCGCAATAAACATACGTGTGCATGTGTCTTTATAGCAGCATGATTTATAATCCTTTGGGTATATACCCAGTAATGGGATGGCTGGGTCATATGGTACATCTAGTTCTAGATCCTTGAGGAATCGCCATACTGTTTTCCATAATGGTTGAACTAGTTTACAATCCCACCAACAGTGTAAAAGTGTTCCTATTTCTCCACATCCTCTCCAGCACCTGTTGTTTCCTGACTTTTGAATGATCGCCATTCTAACTGGTGTGAGATGGTATCTCATTGTGGTTTTGATTTGCATTTCTCTGATGGCCAGTGATGATGAGCATTTTTTCATGTGTCTGTTGGCTGTATGAATGTCTTCTTTTGAGAAATGTCTGTTCATATCCTTTGCCCACTTTTTGATGGGGTTGTTTGTTTTTTTCTTGTAAATTTGTTTGAGTTCTTTGTAGGTTCTGGATATTAGCCCTTTGTCAGATGAGTAGATTGCAAAAATTTTCTCTCACTCTGAAGGTTGCCTGTTCACTCTGATGGTAGTTTCTTTTGCTGTGCAGAAGCTCTTTAGTTTAATGAGATACCATTTGTCAATTTTGGCTTTTGCTGCCGTTGCTTTTGGTGTTTTAGACATGAAGTCTTTGCCCATGCCTATGTCCTGAATGGTACTACCTAGGTTTTCCTCTAGGATTTTTATGGTATTAGGTCTAACATTTAAGTCTCTAATCCATCTTGAATTAATTTTCGTATAAGGAGTAAGGAAAGGATCCAGTTTCAGCTTTCTACTTATGGCTAGCCAATTTTCCCAGCACCATTTATTAAATAGGGAATACTTTCCCCATTTCTTGTTTCTCTCAGGTTTGTCAAACATCAGATGGCTGTAGATGTGTGGTATTATTTCTGAGGACTCTGTTCTGTTCCATTGGTCTATATCTCTGTTTTGGTACCAGTACCATGCTGTTTTGGTTACTGTAGCCTTGTAGTATAGTTTGAAGTCAGGTAGCGTGATGCCTCTAGCTTTGTTCTTTTGACTTAGGATTGTCTTGGCAATGCGGGCTCTTTTTTGGTTCCATATGAACTTTAAAGCAGTTTTTTCCAATTCTGTGAAAAAACTCATTGGTAGCTTGATGGGGATGGCATTGAATCTATAAATGACCTCGGGCAGTATGGCCATTTTCACATTATTGATTCTTCCTATCCATGAGCATGGTATGTTCTTCCATTTGTTTGTGTCCTCTTTGATTTCACTGAGCAGTGGTTTGTAGTTCTCCTTGAAGAGGTCCTTTACGTCCCTTGTAAGTTGGATTCCTAGGTATTTGATTCTCTTTGAAGCAATTGTGAATGGAAATTCATTCATGATTTGGCTCTGTGTTTGTCTGTTACTGGTGTATAAGAATGCTTGTGATTTTTGCACATTAATTTTGTATCCTGAGACTTTGCTGAAGTTGTTTATCAGCTTAAGGAGATTTTGGGCTGAGACAATGGGGTTTTCTAAATATACAATCATGTCATCTGCAAAGAGGGACAATTTGACTTCTTCTTTTCCTAACTGAATACCCTTGATTTCTATCTCTTGCCTGATTGCCCTAGCCAGAACTTCCAACACTATGTTGAATAGGAGTGGTGAGAGAGGGCATCCCTGTCTTGTGCCAGTTTTCAAAGGGAATTTTTCCAGTTTTTGCCCATTCAGTATGATATTGGCTGTGGGTCTGTCATAAATAGCTCTTATTATTTTGAGGTACGTTCCATCAATACCGAATTTATTGAGTGTTTTTAGCATGAAGGGCTGTTGAATTTTGTCAAAAGCCTTTTCTGCATCTATTGAGATAATCATGTGGTTCTTGTCTTTGGTTCTGTTTATATGCTGTATTATGTTTATTGATTTGCGAATGCTGAACCAGCCTTGCATCCCAAGGATGAAGCCCAGTCTTTTCAAACCACCCTGCTTAAAATAATGACTCCTCCCCAGCAGGTTTTGGTTCCCACTAGGCTTAACATCCATGAGAACTATAGATAATACTACAAACAATAGCTTCATAAATATATGTTAATTAGAAGAAATGGAGGAAAAGAGAGCAGAGGAAGAGAGACACAAGGCCAGGAAGAATGGAGGTTGGGAGGAAGGGGGTGAGTGAAGAAGAGATGAGTAACAAGACAAGAAAAAAAGAGTGATAGAGAGAGGAGGATAATAGAGCTTTCCCTCAAATAGCAACAAAAATGTAAATATAAAAGACACTTAAATAGATGAAAGCCATTTGTAATTATATTTTTTAAAACTACCATTTCTTTTTACTCACCCTGTTCTTCAAAAATGGGCAACTTCTTGTAATGATTAAGAGCACAGAGTGTGGAGTGAGATTATGTGGGCCTGAATCCTGCCATCTTCATGCTCTGAATGTGACTTTTGGCAGGCTGCTTCATTACCCTGTGTCTCAGTTTCCTCATATGTTAGACAGAAATCATAGCTTATTTTACCTCATGAGGTTACTTATAAATCAATACATGCAAAATGCTTAGCACAGTGCCTAAAACATAGCAGGCTCTCCTCAATAAATGCTAATTGTTGTCCTTTTTCGGAAAGTGTATGAGAAGGCTAGAATTTATGTAGAAAAACACCTTGTCATTTTAAGGGCAGAGACACACACACCCCACATATATTTCATAATTTAATGAAATATGATTGGAGACTCTGGATTGGCTGTAGAAAAGCATTATCAATACTTTTGTTGCTTATCTTTTTTAACTTTAGAAGCTAAAAATCTCTACTACTCAATTCTCTGGCCTCCACTGCTTATGATGTCATGTAACACTATTATGGTCAATGAGAGAAGAGAATGTGAGTAGGTGAGAGTTCCTGGGACATTAGCAATAGGTTTGTTTTTTTGTTTGGGTTTTTGTTTTTTCTTTTTGCTTCTTCCTACATCCTTCTGCTTAGAACATCGACCTGACATTATAATGGGATGTGAGCTATCTTAAGGCGAGAAGCTTAAAAACAAAGCCTCAAAAGTTAAGGGTGAAAGAATGGAAAATAGGGACAATGTGAGTCCCTTATGACACCATGGAGTTACGGCACTAATTCTAGATTGTCTACATGCAGACTTCATGTGGCATTAGATACATGTATATATTTTAAGAGCTGCCTCTCTGGGTTCCACTATTTCTAGCCAAATACATTCCTAACCAATATAGATAGAAATCAAAATAAAAGTCTTAACCTTTTAGTTTTAAATTCAATTTTTGATAACTTGTAGTTGAGAACATGAGAGAATATTCAGAAAAAACAATGACAGGTTAATACCACCAGCCCTTCTGTATATTAAGATACATTATGAGGCAAAAATAACTGAATTAATATATCATTGAGTGACAACTAAATGATAGATCAATGGAGTAATATTAAATTCAATAAATATCCAAAAGTTTAATATGATAAATTAGGCATGACCAAATGATGGTGAAGGAAAGAAGCACTCAATAACTTTTAACATTATTAATGGAAAAGAAATTAGGTTTATCCACAAATCTCATGCAAAGCTGTATAGACTAATTCTTATGATAGACGATGTCTACGGAAGGAAATCAGAGTGCCCTTTCATATGCTATTGCTGTATACTTTGCTGTAGCACTTTTTACATCTATTAGAAGTGGTGACTTCCTTGTTTTCTATCAGCAATTTCTTTATTTTTTATTTTTTTTATTTTTTTATTTTTTATTTTTTATTTTTTTTTACATATGTAAACTTGTGCCATGTTGGTGTGCTGCACCCATCAACTCGTCATTTACATCAGGTATAACTCCCAATGCAATGCAATCTATCAGCAATTTCTAAAAGAGTGTATGTGTGCTCAATACATGCACAATAAATAATTTAATGCATATATCTTTAGATGTTTCTGGCTGTGCTAAATTTAGATGAGTAAAATAGGCCCACCCTCAAAAACCTTACAGCCAGAAGGGATACGATGATGTAAGTCTCCCAAAGAAGATAATACAAGTAGAATGTTACAGATGTCTAAGGCGGATGCAAACCAAATATTCTGTGAATTCACAGTATTCAAATTAATTCAAGAAGGCATATGGAAACATTTATATTTTTGTCAAATAAGCAAAAACATATAACTTTTAGGTTCATGTATATTATTTAGAATGGTCTTTATATTTTAGTGGGCGACAGACTTTGAGAATTAAATCCCTGCCAGTAAACACTCCTAAAGAGAGACAGAGGCAATAATTTTTTCACACAATTTTAGGAGATTCAGAATTTCCCTGATATTTGACCATAAACATTGAGTTAAGGATGATATATGTTTGATCCAGACATTTGTAGTCCAGTTTTTATCAATATTTGTGTGATAAATAATTTGATTTTGTCCCTATGTATACTAGCAAACATCTCATAGAAATATATTTACATTTTTTTGTGAAGATGACCAGAACAATGCTGCGGACACAAGTACAATAAAGGTATGATTTAAAATGCAGGTATCAAACATTACATTTCAATGGTTAGGTAGATATTTTGCTTACAAAGTGAGTTAAGAAAATATAACAATTTTAGAGCAATGAAACTGTTTCTAAATGATTATTTTTCAGCACTGCTAATGAAAATGACAACTTTCCCAACAATTACTCCATGAAAACTTAGCACAATTTGAAGGTTCTTTTTATAAAGGTTGATTCGATTCTAGGATACTGAGAGCATTTTGTACATACAACTTTAAACATTAATTATATTTTTAGTGCGAAACTATAATATTCACTTGGATGATGTGGAAATACACATAACAGAACTTTTTTATAGGGAAATGTTGATGCACGGACATAAGTTGTAACTTTTCATGACAACTATATGGATAATTTGGTCTGAATGATAATATTTTTCTTATAGTTGTTATTGCTGTTGACAGAGGTGAAAAAAGAACAGAAATGATACATTCTTGAAATTCAGAACTTGGTGAATTCCATTAAGGCACAAAACAATATTAAGGTTCTTGGGTTCCTCTTTTCCACTGGCTTTCATTTTACTGTACTCTCAATAATAGGACAACACTAGATCCTATTGTGCGGATCTAGAAAAACAGTTATTCCTCTTGATCTTCTACCCATACCTTTGTAGAAATTCAATACTGAAGAAGCAGTGCTGGGGGCCTAAGGTCGCAAAGTATATAAGGGAGTTTATGTTCATGTGAGTTTAGCAAAAAAAATAAGTGTACCTCAGAAATTAGTATTCACAGTTTATAAACCATTTTGGTGGATATCTGTTGGTTCTGAGCATGTGTTTTCAAATATATATCTAATACTAACTCTAGGCCATGATCAATTATTTTTTCCCATGAAGGTGAAGGGATTTGGCTTACAAAGGAATGAGACAGAATAAGAGAGGAGAGAATACTGACTTAATGACTCTTATTTACATTCAATAAACAATGTTCCTTTTTTTGTGACAGAATCATGTTGGGAATCAATATACCATAAACCAAAATTAGAAACTGCTTAACAATGCTTTACTAAACAAATGGAACTCTGTAGTTACGTTTCCTAGAAACTTAACTAGGAAGTCTCTAGTTGGAGTATCCTATGTCATTTAATTATTTTAAATAAATTATGCCTTTATTTGTATGGTGCTTCACAAATTGCAAAGCAGTTTCACAAAAAAAAAAGGTTTTATCTAAACCTCACAACTTTTGAGTAGTTCATTGCATTTCACAAATGAGGTTTTTCAATGCCTAGTAAATGACCAAACCAGGATGTTAATCAAGTTCTTTCAACTCTATCACATGTTATTTCCAATTCAGCATGGTACTTGCATTTTATGATACAGAAGATGTACTAGCTTTATATTTTTCACTTATGAAATAATTTATCATAATCCTCAGATGTCATTCTTATTTAAAAAGTGTATCACAAACATATCCAGCATAAGCATTTTTAAGTGAATGAAATATTTTGATTATCTTCAGTGTTTTATTTCTTAAGACTGAATTTAGTTGGTGTTCAATTCTCCTTAAGAGAGATATTTATAGATTGAAACTACCTTTCCAGACTGCTGATTTCTTTCCAAACAAAATTTCTTTTTACTTTTTTTCCTCTGGCACAAGTTCCTGCATGTAACAGCAGGAATACAAATTATGTCCAAAGCACTTACGTAGTTGGCAGAAGTATTTTCTCTTCTGCAATAAATTTATCAAACATTTTTCAAAACAGTAAATCCTTGAAAACAGGGGCTGAATTCCAAATAGGATTATCATAGTTATGCCATTTACAGTGTTTTAGTTAAAAGAATCTTCAATTATCCATTGTAAAGATCCTAAGTTTGAGAGCAATAACAATTTGCTATGGGCCTGAACTGGCAGACTAATTTTCAGCCTCAGCTACCCTATTTTTTTTTTTTCTTGAAACTTTAGGCCAATTTTTCACTATGGGAAATGCATTGCTAATTAGTGATCAGTTCCTGCATGAGTCTTTCACTCATCCTATGAATATGCCTGCCATTGCTGATAGTAGCATCATCATCAAATCCGGAGCATAATGGGACAGATGGAGGAGAAAGAAGAGCTTCGAGGATTCAGAAGACAAAATTGAGTGCATAAGACATCATTTATAATGTCCCTATGTGTGCAAATTCAATTAGAGGTAAAATATTGATTAGGTAGTTGATGTCACAGATAATACATTATGGAAAAGCAATTAAACATTTTCAATTTTTCATTTTTTAAATATTCACAACCGTATAGCAGAATTAAAGATGAGTTAGTTAGGAAGTAGATGGTGCTGATGAAGGAGAGAAATGAGTCAGGTACAGACAAACAACCAAATAAATATTTCTTTAATTATCAAGTATTCAGCAAGCATTTATTAAGTGTCTAATATTTGCTAGGCATCCTGTCAAGCAAAATGGATAAGAAGATGGATACACAAAGTAAGACAGAATTTCTTCCCTTAAAGAGCTCTCACCTCTTGGGAGCACTAAACAGACACACGTTCTTCGATGCACCTTGCACCACTGTTCAAATTCACTCAGGTATGTATCCAGAATTATGGAGATAGAACTGAGTAGATTGAGGCAACCCCAGCTGCCACGTCTTTATCAGACCAATCAACACAGAAAATCAATCAGTACAGTAGTGCAAATGGCCACTATCAGCATGGATTTAGTAAGGCCTCCTAGACTCTAAATATGTGACCTTTGACTTCTATTTCTAAACTCTGTTAGAAAATATTAACCAGATGGAAACTCATAGAAAACTTTCTGGGCTCTTGACTCTCAAACAAAAGAGTACCCTGAGAGTTCAAACGTGCGTTTGAATAATCTTTACTAAAAACATTGCAATACACAAGAGGTGGAGATATTATGAAAAGTTTCAATGTATGAATACAGAGCCAGAAGACAATATCAGAAATGCTCTATAGGAAAGGTGGTGTTCATTTTTTGGAGTGCAAAATACAGAAGTCTAGCAGCTGGCAAAAGCTAAATCTGAACAAAATTAAATCAGATATGGAACAAAAAGTACAGTTAGTGACCATAGATAGGGCAGCGTTTGGAGTGCATAAATGAAAGAAAAGAATGTAGTCTCCAAGGGTGTACAAAAATAATTGTACAGAAAATATGTATGTATATATATAAGGCTTTTTATACCAAATGTTTATGGAAAAATATGAATTAACCAGTTAATAACAAAGTGTTCTCTAGAGAAAGCAGAGAAATATATTTCATAGAGAAATATATTTAACAGACAGACACAGACACCAATCTATATTCTATGTAGCAAGCATAATTTTAAAGATCTAACAAATTGAAATTATTTGCTAAAATTTCCCATTGCAGAGAAGCAAAAATTCAGGAAATGTATAAAAGTGTTCCATCATGAAACAGAAAATTATGTTTTGGAATAAAATGAGAGTTCATTCATTTAGGAGTCTCCTGTCTGGTAAATTTTCATGTCCAGAAGAGAAGAAAAATTAGGCCACAAAAAGAAAGGAAAAAAAGAAAGCTTCTAAGCAGCCGAAACAAATTGCATAAAGTCATAATATACACAACAAACAGTTCCTGGTAGAGTGCTTGAAGCGTTTGTTGATCACTGAATTAGTCAAACAGGAACTTCCTAGACCCTCATTCTACAGCCACTTAGCCTTCATTTTAAACACTTTTCTTGGTTTGTCATTTGTTTTCTTAGCTCCCAAGATATTAGAGAGGGAGATAAGTAAACACATAAGAAGAACATGACACACTGGGGCCTGTTAGGGGGTTGGAGGCTGCGGGGAGGGATGGCATTAGGAGAAATACCTAATATAAATGATGAGTTAATGGGTGCAGCAAACCAACATGGCACATGTATACCTATGTATCAAACCTGCACATTGTGCACATGTACCCTAGAACTTAAAGTACAATAAAACAAAAAGAATAAGTAATAGCTGACCCTCAAAGACTAAAGAAAGGGATAGAAAATAAAATTTGAAAAAGCCTCAAGAATATTCAACATCAGCCACTTAATGTTGAAATATGCTTCTGAAATAGCTCTGAATAGCTTCTGAAATGATGTGCAGGACAGGAATATTACTTAAAGTCACAAACTTGTTTTATTCATCTGTTGTTTCAATAAATATTTATTGATCATCTATGTCAGTATTTTTCAGCCCTTTTTAAATTTTCACCTCCTAAGGAGCATATATATATATATGTGTGTGTGTGTATATATGTGTGTGTGTACGTATGTATATACACACACACATATATGTATGTGTATATATGTGTATGTGTGTATATATGTATATGTGTGTGTATATATGTGTGTGTGTGTGTATATATATACACACTCACACACACACACATATCCCCTTCTTCTTCCTTAAACTCCTTCCTTGCTCTATTTTGGTATTACCATGAAATTATAATACCACAGATATACTGTTCATATTTTTATAAATGGTGGCCCTTTGGAAGTTCTCAAACCATTGTAATAGCCAAGATTTTTTCACTCTCTCAAGAACCAAGTTTGCTTCCTTGAAGAAAATATCATTCCCATTGAACGTACATGTTCTACCCATAGCCAGGCACTGCCAGGCACAATGTATTTAATAGTGAGCAAATCAAAGTCTCTGCTCCTATGGGATTCATTTCTAAGAAGGGAGATAATTATAATAATATAGACATATAAACATGATATGGTGACATATGCTATGGTATAGTAGTGAGCCCATAATATTGAATATCACCACCAGTCAGGGAGGTAAGAAAAGGTTTACTTGAGAAACTGACATTTGAAGAGAGATCTGAAGAATGAATAGAATAAACCAGTAAGGAACAAGGAAGAGCATTCAACATAGGACATCATGTATGAAGGTCCTGTGGCAAGAGGAAGCATGGGAAAAGCAAGAGACTTAGGAAGACCTGTGTAGATAGAGCACTGAGAATATCAGAGTGCTCTGTAAGAAGGCAAGGGTTACAGGTCCTAGTAACAAGTCTCTATTATCAGAGCAAAGTGAATAAATACATGCCAAAGTGAAAAATACAAGTCTTTAAGCCAAAGTGGAATATATGACATGACCAGTGTCATGATCATCACATAGCATACAAACTGAATTATTTATTTATGAATTCCTAGAATTATAGCAGCTGTAACATTTTCAATGTTTTCCACTAAGATGCCTATTTTTCAAAAACCGGAGGTAGATGTCAGTTACCTAGATAATTAAATTCTAACAGTCTCTGTTAGTCTGTTTTCATGCTGCTGATAAAGACATACCTGAGACTGGGTAATTTATGAAGAAAAAGAGGTTTAATGGACTCACATTTCCACATGGCTGGGAGGCCTCACCATCACGGTAGAAGGCAAAAGGCACGTTTTACATGGTGGCAGCCAAGATAGAATGAGAGCCAAATGAAAGGGTTTTCCCCTTATAAAGCCATCAGACTTGGTGAGACTTACTCACTACGACGAGAACAGTATGGGGGAAACCACCCCCATGATTCAATTATCTCCCACCAAGTCCCTCCCACAACACAAGGGAACTATGGGGGGGCTACAATTCAAGGTGGGATTTGGGTAGGGACTGATAAAGCTAAACCATATCGCAGTCTGACAGTTAATTCTCAATTTAATTATTCTACACTGCTTTCATAAATTGTAACATTTTGAAATTAATTTTTAAACAAATTTTTATGGATTTAAGGGTACAAGTGCAGTTGTGTTACATGATTATATTGAGTAGTGGTGAAAGCTGGGTTTTTACTGTACATTGTACACCCAAGTAGTGTACAATGCATCCGACAGGTGGTATTTCATCCCTCCCTCTGCTGCCCCACCATTTGGAGTCTCCAGTGTCTATTATTCTACTCTGTATATCCATGTACCCATTGATTAGCTCCCACTTAAAAGTGGAAACGTGGTTTTGTTTTCGTTTTAGTTTTCTGTTATTGAGTCATTTCACTAAGGACAGTGGCCTCCAGTTTCATCCATGTTGCTGCAAAAGACATGATGATTTCATTCTTTTTTATGCCTGAGTTGTATTACATAGTATATATGTACTATATTTTTAATGCAATCATCTTTGGATGATGAACAGTGATGGACACTCAGTTTAGAACAGTTGATGGACACTTAGGTTGATTTCATGGCTTTGCTATGGTGACTAGTGCTACAATAAACATATAAAGACAGGTAAGTTTTCATATAATTTATTTTCCTTTTGGTAGATCCCCAGTAGTGGGATTGCTGGATCAAAGGGTATTTCTATTTTTAGTTCTTTGAGATAGCTCCATACAGTTTTGTTGTACTAATTTACATTCCCAACTACAGTGTATAAGCATTCCCTTTTCTCTATAGCCTCACCAACATCTGCTGTTTTTTGACTTTTTAATAACAGCCATTCTGACTGGTGGAAGATGGTGGTTTTTATTTGCATTTCTCTGAAGATTAGTGATGTTGATTTTTTTTACATGTTTGTTGGTCATTTGTATTTCTCCTTTCTTTTTGTACCCCATACATTTATACAATTATAAATTGTCAGTTTACACAAAAATAATGCCAGGAAAACCAGGTATTTTTCTCCTTAAAATTAAACCTACTTAATTGTGACACATGGAGTCATAAAGAAAATGAACTATGAATGTGTGAAATAGATGATGATTATATCTAAAGTATGAAAAGTAAACTGGTTATAAAATAATTGATGAAGGATAAATATTGAAAAGAGGCATAAGATGCGTCATCCAGAAAGCTACAAGATCTTCTCCTAAACTGATATACTACGCCATCTGAATTTAAATGAACTGTAGTGTTGTTTCTTTTACCTCTGAATGCCTTTTGTTCCTACCATGTAAGAAATACCCATTAGAAGCCAAGCAATTTTAAGAAAGAGCTTTAGCAGTCACTCAATCCCCATTCTCTGGTACTATAACAACAGGAGGTGAGTCTTAAAGAACATGGAAATTTGTTTAAATTTAAGGTTCCAATAAGTTCCAAATACGTTTTCGATTATTATCCTCAGTATGTTTGTGTTTATGTATGTGTGCACATATCATTGAATATTAGGTTATAAAAGGTAAAAAAAAAAATTGGTCACTTGAGGTTTTTCTATTTTTTTTTTCAGATAATACCATAGCAGAGAAACACAACTGCTGTTCTTTAAGAGCAGACGTCTCCCCTGTTGATGCTCTCAGGTTCACCAGAAGTCTAGCAGCTGGTACATAATATGAAAGAAAAGGCAGGGAGGTCTAGATGCGTTTTTTTATGTCATTCAAGAAAAACCTCACCTTGCTTCAACCTAGCTGTTCAACATTTTGTGTACACATCACAACCTTTAAAAAAATTACTTCCTGCAAATACTTCTATTTTCCAAACCAGGTAAAGTTACATAAAATGATCAACAACTTTCCATAACACTCCTGAAGATAGTGGAAGTACTGCCCCATGTCATTCTGGAAAATAAGGATGGGCTCCCTACCAGCAGAGGCCTTGGGCTACTTCCAGGGTCTTTGGAAACGATCCAGTGAGTAAGAAGCTAGATCAGAAAATATTTACTAAGGATGCACAAAAGGTCAGTCAAGATGGGGCCTCAGAAGATGTTACAAATGACTCTAGGATGGGTGCAAGGAGGCATGCGTGAATTGACAGACTGAAAGGCCTAGCAGGGGTTGGACTGTGGCCCATGCCAGTCATCCTCTAGCCCAGGAATTCATGGCCCACACCAGAATGGCCTCCACTCAGATATTCTGGCACTCCCAATGGCTGCACGCTGAGTCATAGGATGTGGCAAATAGTCTAGCAATTATCAATCTGGCATTTCACTAAGTATAAATCACAGGGCTGCTTTTGTTCTATTTTGTGAACGCCCAACTGGCAAACAACAAAACAAAGGATGGCAGAAAACTTTTTGAAGTTTCTTCACCAACTCCCTTTTTGAAGTCAATTGGAAATTCGTGTGGTGACATAGGGTGTAACTGTTTTTATAAATAAAAGAGAAAGAATAGTGGGTGCAAAGGCTTATGAACAGCTCTGAATTCTGCCTAATGAGCTGGGATGCTGAAAATGTTCCTGTTCTCCCTAGTGTTTCCTCCACCATTTATGAAGACCCTCCACACTCCCTTTCTAAAAGAAGCAAAAGCCTCAGTAGTGAAGCAGTAGCACAGAGAGGATAAGCAGGCAGCAGCAATAGCCTGTTATTGGTCTCTACCTACCCTGCCAGCTGGCCTTATTCACACTGCATCCAGTAGCACAGCCCAGTAAAAGAATCAGTTCTCAGCCTGGCGGGGTGACTCACGCCTGTACTCCCAGCACTTTGGGAGACCGAGGCAGGTGGATTGCGAGGTTAGGAGTTCAAGACCAGTCTAGCCAAGATGGTGAAACCCTGTCTCTACTAAAAATACAAAAATTAGCCAGGCATGGTGGTGGGCACCTGTAATCCCAGCTACTCAGGAGGTGAGGCAGAGAACTGCTTGAACCCAGGAGGCAGAGGTTGCAGTGAGCTGAGATTGTGCCACTGCACTCCAGCCTGGGTACAGAGTGAGGCTCCATTTAAAAACAAAAAAAACCACAGTTCTCACAGCCAAAAGGTCCCAAACTGCTCCCATTTGCACCCTAGCACTCCTTCAAACCACAATTTTAACTAATATTATTTATAGTACTATATTTATAGAGCATATTTATATAGAAAACAAGGTGGCCTTAAATTATCAAAATAAATTTTCCCTCTTGGATGGAGGTTCTTCTACAAATATATATATACACACACACACACACACACACACAGACATATACACATACGTATATACACACACATCTATGTATGTGTACATATATTTAAACATTTTTATATATTTTTTCATATATATCAATATATTATATACATCCTAATATAAATAACTAAAATGTATGTAATATTTTCATTTTGTGATTTATAAACCACCGGCTTGTCATGAAAAATTTGTATTTCTATATACTGGAATTCAAGATCAAGGATATTAACAGTAGCATTCACATTGTCACACTTTTTTTTTTTAACAGGCAAATTGCTCTTGTACCTTTGCCTTATGAAGAGCTATTTTCAATGACATTTAGGCTAAAATTAGTAAAAAGTCAGACTTCTATCTTTATCTAATGATATCTGATGAAGATGAAATTTTGTGGCTTTAGCTGACTGTCTTAATGAAGGTATGTTAGTGCTGGCCAGTAGTTAACATAGACAAAGGACCTATTCCCAACCCTTCAACAGAATAGATGTTATTGATTGATTTCACCTCACTGGATTTTAACTTTTATATTGGATATGTATAACATTGTGGTGAACAAAAGAGCAAAATTCTTTTCTGTTGCTATTTTAAATTATAGAAAAGGAAAATAAATAAAAGTAATAATCTTGTTGTGTTTCTAAAAGCTAATAGTTGTCTTCTTTGTTGCCATGGATATGGGCATCCTGTTTCTAATAATGGTCTTTTCAAAAAAACTGAAGTTCATCAAAATCACCAATTACATTGTAGCACTTCTATTGCAATATTCCTGAAATTTATAAAACTTATGTATCCTCAATACTTCACTTTCAATAATCTTCAGTAGCAACTTTTTTCTACAATATGTTTTTCAAATATTTTTACATGATTAATATTTTAGTGTATTTTAAAGCAAAATACAGATTTCGTTCATTACAGTTCTGTTGGAGAAAACATAATTGTTTAACAGTTCAAAATATGTTTGTATTTTTACACATATTTTGGTTATGAAAGAAGGTGAAAAATCTGTCAGTAAAAGAGCTAGTTGTAGCTAACATTTTCTGAGTGCTCACTATGTGTCAAGTCTTCTTTTGGGTGACAAATTATGTATTAACTAATTTGTATTGGGGAATGAAAATTTACTTGGCAACATTAACAGAGGCTGAAATAAATCACTTTTCAACTATATAGAAAAATAAAATTTATTTGTCAAATATTTCATACAGAGGAAGAGAGGAAAAAGCAAAGGAAAGGAATTTCCAACATGTTTTTCACTAGGTTAATATTTCCAGTTCATCTTATAATTAATTTTGTTAGATTAGGAAAAGTACTTACATTTACTAGGAAGAATAATAAAAATGGCTGGCAATTATTAGATATTTTTAATTGGTACTATGCTATGTTACTTAAATATATTATTCAATCAACACAATACTGTTGCATCAATTTTTGAAAACTGATGCTAAGGAAAATAAATACTATGTCCTAAGACACACAACTATAGTAATGGAGCTGAGATTGAACCCAGATTGTTGTTTTTTCCTACTTCAGAACTGAAGGTCTCAGCTAAATCATGTGGGTTTTTAAAAGTATTATATAATTAAGCTATGTTGTCTTTTTAAATGGATATCATCATATATATTTTATATATCTTCATAGATCTTTACACATATTTCTTAAAACATGTAACATTGTGTGTGTGTGTGTGTGTGTGTGTGTAAAATTCTTCAGTCCTCCCACACTTGCTCACCTCGCCACTCTGCAATCAATCTTGGAGAATAGAAAAGGAATACAAGGGAAGTGGCCCCACAGTAGATATGCTGTTCTAATAGCTATATCTTTGAGTTCCATGGAGAAAAAGGTAAAAGGCCAGGCCACCCTGAGCCTAAGAAATTCCTCAAAACTTGAAAATAAGGCTAGTGAGGTTTTCTTCCCTATAGTACTTAAATTATAATATCTTTTAAATTTTTGACCATTAAAAAAACAACTGTAGGTTACCTTGACCCCTCCCAAAGGGTACTAATTCTTACATTTGTATTCTGACATCTTCTTTGAGTCATTGTGCACTGACCAAATTTCAAGTCATATATTTGTTTGCCTTACTGTTGGTTATAAGCAGTAGTAGTACCTCTGTAGTGGAATCTCACATCTCTACTCATTCATCCAAACTATTTACTGAGCACTTGTGATGTGGCATCAATATGCGAGGTGCTGTAGATAGATTAGTAAGATATGACTCCCACCTTCCATAGTTCAGTATAGAACCTGAGAGACAGATATGTATAGATCTAAATTATAATGAGCTGTGCTAAGCGTTTTCAAAATGTCTGTACAAGGGAGTATGTGAATTCGGAGGATGTAGCGACTACAGAAATCTTAATGTTATATATCATGGTGTCATGTTTTAGATTTAGTTAATGTATGTGAAGGAGTTTCCAGTCCAGAGGGAGAGCATGGCTTTTCTGTAAGAGGGAACATGTGCTAAGGCATGTCCAGGAAAAGTTAAAAAGTTCAGAGTGGCAAGGAGGTAGGAGAGTGGTGGGTGATGGGGTGGACAGAAAGGTGCCAGGGTCAGACTTTGGAGGAGTTTGAGTTTTATTCTCAAAGCCAGTGGTCTCTAAAATCTTTTATTGTTCACCTCTATTACCACGAATCCCCCAGTATACTTATATTTATTTATGTATAGATGAGCATATATGCACATTATAAAACACACATTAAAAGCACAAATTTCAAAAATACAAAACAACAATTTCAAATAGAGATACTAAGATTGCCTTCTCCTACCTAATAGTTCATTCTGTATCTGTGTACCCTACTTTAGAAACTACTCCTTTAGGCAATGACAATACAGAAGATACGAAAACAAGCAAATGCTGAAATCAGCTTTGCCTATTAAAAAGACTAACTCAGGAATAAGTAAGGAGAATAGATTGAAAACAAATCTAGTGGGAAAGAGACTGGGTGGAGCCCAGAGTAACTGTCAGGAGATAATGGGAACCTCAGTTAAACCTGTAGCAGGGAGCAGAGGCTGATGCTGAGATAGTGTGGGCAGGGGAGTGTGAATGCTAGGATGCCATCTGCCATGGCTGCTCAGAACCACACATACAGTTCCTAGGGGTACTCGTCTTCTGCATGCTCTATATCAAGACTTAAGAAGGAAAAATCAATTAAATAGAGAAAAGTAAAACAATAAAGAGCAGTGTCTAAACAAAATTTACAGAGTTCGATTTGGGCTGTGAATAGGTGAGTGTTCATTACATGTCTCCATGTTTCTCTGGTTTTGAAATATTTAAAAATAAAAATATAGCTTATTCACATGCTTATATTTTTAAAATAAACTTTATTAACTAGTGGAGAATTTTGATACCTCTGACTATTAAAGATTAAATTTTCCTTACAGAAACTAAGCACTTTTGTTAAACTCACTGAAATGTTGACATGTGAGAATTTCTTACCTTAAAATAATGAAACATTTCATGCATCTAGAGATAGGTGCAAAATTGCTATCAACTCTCTTATTCTGTTACAAAATTAATGAGTATTCAGTGAAGCTATAACAAAGAATTTTCCCCTAGGCATGTTACAAAAACATTTCTAGTTCTAGTATTAAAGCAAAGTCTTGCTTGAGATCCAGTAGTTTTTTTAAATGCACATTTTTGAAAATGACAAATGCCACACAAAAGAATTGGTTTGATTTCTCTTATATTTAAAACTCCTGTCTTTTTTATCAACTCCTCTCTTGTAATGAATGTTTTCCTGAGGGAGGATTGAGGAACAATTAATGAGTAAATTCAGAGCTTTCTCCTCTCTTCATCCAACTGCTTAAGGACATAGAGCTCCAATACATTTTGAATATCACCAAAGTATGCAGTCAGTTCTACTGTATCTTCTTCATAAAAGATGATTTTGCCCAAAACCGATGCCTCAAATTACCTCAGGAGTAAGAGATTTCCTTTCATCATGACAGTTTTTCTATTATATAAGAATGCTAAGGTCTGAATTTCAGTCTCTGATTCATGGTACATTCATTTGAGTCTCACTATGAGAGAAAAGCAGTTTTGGAAAGCAGAGATGTGAACCTGAGAGAGTGCATAGAGCCATATATTAGTGAAATAAATAATCACCAATACACTCAGAGTTTGTCCATTATACTCCTTACAATAAAAATTTAATACTTTCATTTTATCTTTTCCTCCTCCTTTTTAAGTGCCCCCATGATAATTTTCTATATTTTATAGATACTTTTCAATTACACAACTAAGATTTATGTCATTAATCTATATAAATAAAAAAATCCAAAATTTTTTAAAAATTAAAAAATAAGATTTCTCCTTCCAGCAACAATATACCTATTTAAGAAATTTATTCTCACACTGATAGAATAATCAGAAGTCTCAAATATAAAATTTAAGGATTAAAAGTGTTAATTGATTTTTATAGGACAATAAGTAACAGAGAAAAAAATATCAGGTGTATTGAAGCAAGGTGAAAAACCCTCTCTGACTTGTAGATTCAAGAAAAATGTTTTGCATCAAATATAATAAAACTATGTTTTGTAACATGGATCCAGCTATATATATTTTCTTCTATAATTCTTATTTTTCATTTATGTTCCATAGTATTTGTATCTGGTTGAAAATAAACTCACTTTATATGACTTCTAAAAATGTCAATTATGTTGGAAAAAGAAATGGATACTTTTATTAAAATGCCATCATGTCACAGTTTCATCATATTTAAAAATGCATGTAGAGAAGGATAGCCTTGAACATTTGAAGTTTTGAGGTTACCTAGAAAAATTACATTGCAATCATTGGCTTGTGAAGAAAGCTCAATCACCATTTCTTGCTCATCGTTCTTTGTAATTGATGATACCACTATATGAAAGAGAACCTGCCATCCACTGACTGGGGAATATTGTGCAAGACATCATTCTTTAAACTTCAGTTTTCTACTATGCAAAATGAAAAAGAAAGTATCTATTTATTACTTGCCTCAGTATTATGGAAATGATCACAGTGATAAGTGTGTTTTATAATTCTTTCTGTAAATCACATAATACATGGAAATATTCACAAGGAAGACAGCAGGAACATCCTTGCTAGAACACCAAATGATTGTTCCTCTGTTTTGTGGCTCCTGCTTTTCTTTAGAATAGGCAGAGTATTTTTCTAAATTTTTCCACCTAACAGCAATGTACACCCTACATCTAATCATAAATTGCAACCAAACTAGGAAAAAATGGGTCAGGAATGAGACTAAAATAAATAATAGAATATTCCATAATGGAATATGTAATATTATAGGTAAAGTAGTAATAAACTCTGCAAGGATAGCTTTTCATAAACTCATCTGTTCAGAGTCAGAGAGCTGGGTAGTGAGGCTGGTACAAAATCCCATCTCAGTCTAGAAAAGCTGAACTGGGTAAAAAGCCTGTTAGTAGAGTTAGTTTAGAATCCTAATCAGATGATGGAATGAGTATGACCCATAAAAAAACCTGGTTAACACTAACCAACCCAGACAGAGTTTTCTTCATTTAGGGATGAAGACACGAATCTCGGGATCAATCTCTCTTTCTCTCTCTTTCTGTCTCCCTCCCTCCCCCATGAAGTCTTAAAAATAATACTGCAGAACATAGTGATCCTGAAGATTTAAATAACTAATATATTCCTGAGAAAATATCCATTTTTGTATTATATATATATATTGTTAGAAACTGGTACATGGTCTCTATAAATTAGAAGTCCTCATTCATTTGTTTAAATAAAAGGTCATTAGGTGAGTACTTTCTTTGCTCCAGTCATTTTCATCTCTTTCATAAGGCAGTGTTTCTCAATTTTTGGTATACATTAGAATCTCCTGAGTAGCCTGAAACAGAATAAGTGATGCCTGGGCCCCACCCCAGACCTTGTTAGTCAATGCTGTCTAGGTTGGTGATTCTAGTGTGCAGCGAGGGCTGAGAAACCATATGGCTAGCAGTGGAGGACATACCTGTAAACATGGGTGGCCATAGTTCTTGAGATAAGAGTTACCTCATGAACAGAGAAATGATATAATTTTAGATATTGATTAGAGGAGATTTCAGGCATGGAAATGGCATGATCCAACTCACATAGTTATAAACCCTTCTGCTTTTGTGTGGAATACAGACTAGGTGGGCAAGAGGAAGATTATTAGACTTTAAGTAGTCCAAACTAGAGAAAAATAATGTGACTTGAAAAAGAATGGAAGAAGTAGAGAGCAAGGTATGTTTTGAGCACTGGAAAATGCTGAGAGCTGACAAAGCTGGATAATGAGGTTTACTGCTATTCTGTCTGTTGAAAATTTCTGTAATAAAAAACTGTCTAAATATATAAAATAACTGAGGAATTGCTTTTAGGCTTTTGGGGGAAAAGATTTAGACCCAAGACTCTCACATGCTTTCCAGTTTTACAAAGGTAACAGAAAGACTTTCACAGGGATGTGAAGACTTATATAATTTTCAAATTATTTTAGACATACTTTAGCAGATGAAGAGATTAATCAAAACTCAATTCAAGATTGCAAAGTTGCATAAAATAGGTTTCTTCTTACTCAGTTTGCAAATTCAAGGACCCCATTGGATCACATGTTGTCAGAACATTTGCCACAGGCTGATCTGGCCTTTTCCTTAAGAATCCTTTAGCATTATCCCTAAAGCTTGGAGGAGAGATTCCCTGGAGATCTATCTGCATGTTCATCTCCTTGTTCACATGGATTTCGATCCCCTCATGTCAGATCGGAAGTGTGGTACAGTTTACGTGCCAGGAGGACGTGGTGCTGTGAAACGTGGTGGTTCTGGCACACTTTGGTTCCAATGGAACTAATCCTACCTGAACATATTTCTGGGCGTCACCTTATTCTGTTAGCTTAAGTCCAGTGAAGTTTAATTTAATAATATTCTAATGTGACTAAATTAGAAACATAATTCATTATACATCACAGTGGACATTTTTAATACAGATTGGTACATAAAACCAGCTAGATTCAAGGTCCACAATTTAATATTTAAAGTTGTACAATTGAGCCATCCCTCTCTGTTATGCAGGAGAAAGACACACTTTACTGTCTCCTCTCTAATGATTTGTCCTTTAGGTTCCAAGCTAGTGGGGATATGTTCAGATGCTAAATGCAACAAACGCATTCTCTATTTCCCTTTTTCCTTTTTTTTTTTCTTTTTTGTTGAAAGGCACTTTGAAGTTTGTAAAAATAGCCACTTGAAGATTGTTGGAATTTATCAACAGCAATTGTGGTTTATGGGATGAATGATAATTATCACCTATATACACTTGAGCCTAGCAAATGCTAAAACAGTGTTAAGGGTGAAATTTATAGCACCAAATGCCCACATCAAAAAGATAGGAAGATCTCAAATTGACACCCTAACATCACAACTGAGAACCAAGAGCAAACAAACCCCAAAACTAGCAGAAGACAAGAAATAAGCAAGATCAGAGAGGAACTGAAGGAGATAGAGACCAAAAGACCCTTTAAAAAATCAATGAATCCAGGATATGTTTTTTTTTTTGAAAAAAAAATTAATGAAAGAAATGAAAGAGACCACTAGCTAGACTAATAAAGAGAGAAGAATCAAATAGACACAATAAAAAAGATAAAGGAGATATTACCACTGACCCACAGAAATACAGCCATCAGAGAATACTATTAACACCTCTATACAAATAAACTAGAAAATCTGGAAGAAATGGATAAGTTCCTGGACACATACACCCTCCCAGGACTGAACCACAAAGAAGCTGAATCCCTGAATAGACCAACAGTGAGTTCTGAAATTAAGGCAGTAATAAATAGCCTACCAAGCAAAAAACACACAGGACCAGGTGGATTTCCAACTAAATTCTACCAGAAATACAGAGGAGCTGATACCCTTTCTTCTGAAACTACTCCAAACAATTGAAAAGAAGGCACTCCTCCATAACTCATTCTATGAGGCCAGCATCATCCTGATACCAAAACCTCGCAGAGATTCAATAAAAAAGAAAACTTCAGGCCAGTATCTCTGATGAAGGATATTCAAATAGGATTAGAGGATGTCAAATTGTCTTTGTTTGCAGATGGCATGATCCTATATCTAGAAAACCCCATCATCTCAGCCCAAAAGCTTTGTAAGCTAACAAGGAACTTCAGCAAGGTCTCAGGATACATAATGAATGTGCAAAAGTCACAAACATTCCTGTACACCAACAACAGGCAAGCAGAGAAACCAACCATGAAGGAACTCCCATTCAAATTGCTACAAAGAGAATAAAATACCTAGGAATATAGCAAACAAGGGAAGTGAAGGACCTCTTCAAGGAAAACTACAAACCACTGCTCAAGGAAATCAGGGAGGACACAAACAAGTGGAGAAACATTCCATGGACAGGAAGAATCAATATCATGAAAATGGCCATACTACCCAAAGTAATTTAGAGGTTTAATGCTCAATGCTACACCTATTAAACTGCCCTTAAGATTCTTCACAGATATAGAAGAAACTATTTTAAAATTCATATGGAACCAAAAAAAGAGCTCGTATAGCCAAGACAATCCTAAGCAAAAAGAACAAAGCTGGAGGCATCATGCTACCAGACTTGAAACAATACCACAAAACCACAATAACCAAAACAGCATGGTGCTTGTATTAAAACAGACACATAGACCAATGGAACATAATAGAGAACTCAGAAATAAGACCAAATATCTACAACCATCTCGTCCTTGACAAACTTCATGAAAACAAGCAACAGGGAAAGGATTCCCTATTTAATAAATGGTTCTGGGAGATCTGGCTAGCCATATGCAGAAAATTGAAACTGGATACCTTCCTTACACATTATACAAAAATTAACTCAAGATGGATTAAAGACTTAAATGTGGCCAGGCGCGGTGGCTCAAGCCTGTAATCCCAGCACTTAGGGAGGCCGAGACGGGCGGATCACGAGGTCAGGAGATCAAGACCGTCCTGGATAACATGGTGAAACCCCGTCTCTACTAAAAAATACAAAAAACTAGCCGGGCGAGGTGGTGGCGCCTGTAGTCCCAGCTACTCGGGAGGCTGAGGCAGGAGAATGGCGTGAACCCGGGAGGCGGAGCTTGCAGTGAGCTGAGATCCGGCCACTGCACTCCAGCCTGGGCTACAGAGCGAGACTCCGTCTCAAAAAAAAAAAAAAAAAAAAAAAAAAAAAAAAAAAAAAAAGACTTAAATGTAAAACCCCAAACTATAAAAACTCTAGAAGAAAATCTAGGTAATACCATTCAGGACATAGGCATGGGCCAAGATTTCATGATGAAATTGCCAAAAGCAATTGCCACAAAAGCCAAAATTGACAAATGGGATCTGATTAAACTAAAGAGCTTCTGCACAGCAAAAGAAACTATCATCAGAGTGAACAGGCAACCTACATTGTGGGTGAAAAATTTTGCAATCTACCCATCTGACAAAAGTCTAATATCCAGAATCTACAAGGAACTTAAAGAAATCTATGAGAAAAAAACAAACAATCCTATTAAAAAGTGGGCAAAGAACGTGAACAGACGCTCCTCAAAAGAAGACATTGACATGGCCAACAAACATATGAAAAGAAGCTCAACATCACTGATCTTTAGAGAAACGCAAATCAAAACCACAATGATATAGTATCTCACACCAATAAGAATGGTGTTTATTAAAAAGTCAAGAATCAACAGATGCTGGTGAGGTTGTAGAGAAATAGGAACGCTTTTTCACTGTTGGTGGGAATGTAAATTAGCTCAACCATTGTCGAAGATGGTGTGGCAATTCCTCAGAGATCTAGAACCAGAAATACCATTTGTCTCTGCAATCCCATTGCTGGATAAATACCCAAAGGAATATAAATCATTCTGTTATAAAGACATATGCACATGTATGTTCATTGCAGCACTATTCACAATAGCAAAGACATGGAATCAAACCAAATACCCATCAATGATAAACTGAATAAAGAAAATGTGGTACATATACATGATGGAATACTATGCAGCCATAAAAAGAAACAAGATCATGTCCTTTGCAGAAACATGAATTATCCTCAGCAAACTATGCAGGAACAGAAAACCAAGTATTACATGTTCTCACTTACAAGTAGTAGCTGAACAATGAGAACACACGGACACAGGGAGTGAAATAACGACACTGAGTCCTGTTGGGAGGTGGGGTGGGGACAGGAAGACCATTGGGAAAAATAGATAATGTGTGCTGGGCTTAATACCTAGGTGGTGGGTCTATAGGTGCAGCAAACCACCATGGCACACATTTTCCTATGTAACAAACCTGCACATCCTACACATGTACCCCGAACTTAAAACAAAATTTAAAATTAATTATAAAAAGAACTACAATTACCTCAAACTTAAAACAAGAAACTGAAACCACAGATACCAGGTTATTATTATAGAGTGAGTACTGGTAACATATATAGGTTGTATATTATATAGTAATTCTGATTTGAAAATAAAAATCATTCTCTTGACTTTTGCCTATACCTATGGCAATGTGTAGTGAGGCACCAGCATCTGCTATAAAATTCTTCTCCCATCCATCTCTTCCACTTTTCTCTTCTGCTTCTATATTTTACTATTAAAATCTATAGTAGGTGCCCATTAGACAGACTGTCAGATGGAGGTTATTATGCATAATTATGAACAGCACAAATGTTCAATAGTGTCAAAACATTTTATGCTCTGCATATTTTTAAATTCAGGCACTCTGGGAGGCCATCTGTGTACTGGATAGATAGACATCTATTCAATGTCCAGTCGCTCTATGATTCTTTTTGTCTCTACATTGTTACAGATTCCTGGTACATAATACCACAGTATGCACTTTAGAGTATTCATTAAATGAAGGAATATATACATGAATGAAGATTTGAACCTTTCCTTCTTGAGATAGAATCAATTATTTTTTTGCACAGATACGTGTCAAACTTACACTGAAAAAAAAGTGGGCCACACCACCAAAAAATGAAGAGAATATAACTGTGATGTGAATGTATAAAAACAGATATGTGAAAATCATGATCACTGAGCCCTTCCCATCCATAAGTAAAATAAATATGGTCAAAATTATAAGACCACAGCTATTATTTGCAATAAGCCACAAAGATAAATTATTTTTTATAAAATTTTGTGTTTTTACATGCAGCTGTCAATATGTTTATTAAATAACTCTAGTATCCAGGTGTTTGCATACCAAATGAAACCTGGGAGCCATTTTTCCTGTATTTATCATTCACTATTTTCCCACAGTATGCAAATACTAAAGCTAAATAAATTATATTCATAGGTTGATTTTAAGTTTAAAGTATCTATATTTATATAAAAATCTATGCTTCAAATTTTAAAGCCTTTAAGGAAAAAAGACAAGAATGGTTTTAGTATAAGATTTACATGCTTTTTTAATGTTAACTTTAAAGACATTTAAAATGTTCTATGCCCTCCAGGTATGCTTATTTAACAGGCTAATTTATTATAATATTATATAATCAAAACAGGATTCTGGCAAACTATATTTGAACTGAGATTTACATAATGACATACCTTTAATAGAAAGTCTTATCAGCTCCCTACAATTATCAAATGTTCTAATTTAACTGACAGTCAAACAATACAGAGGACAACTATAAAAATTCCAAAGTATTGTGAAAACATTTTCACTTCATTATGCTGCAGTCTTGATGGGGGAAACGTCATCATTCTCCCCTAGGGATATTAAATAATTTTCATCTTAAGCAACATTTACATTTAATAAGTATCAGTTTTGCTTTATGAGAGGTTTAACAACGAAGCGCTATTTCCTACTACTTGATATGTGTAGTTGGAAAAGTAAAGGAATTGAGCTTAAAATAGGCATATAAAGCAAGATTTGAGGGGCCAAAAATGCATGATCAGAGCTTTCCAAAGAGGTTGGTACTCAACATGTCCACAGCAACAACACACGTGTGTGCGTACATGTGTGTGCATGAAGGGGGTGGAATATGGACCTAATGAGACTCTGAATTTGAATCCTCAAAGCAGTTAAAATTAAGGACATGATCACAAACAAGCCACTAAGCCTCTGGGCCCTCAGATCCTCAACTCAAATATTCTAATACCTCCTAACTGGTTCTCTGTAAACATCTAAAGGAAGTTGGCATAATATCTCACTCAAGGCTTAAATATTCTATAGTTATAAATAGTTTTATAAAATCGTGGAAGAAACTATGACAAAATAATAAAAAGTGGTTATATTAGAGAGTAAGTGCTTGGTTTGCAATTTTACAAATTTTTTGCAATCCACATTATATTAAATTTATACATAAAAATATTGATGCATAGGACATTATAGTTGATCACCGTATAATAAAATAGTGTTTAATCCTAGTAAACAAATACATTATTTTTAATTATTATTATTTTAGAAGGGATGGTTATGCCAACTTGGAATGTCTCTGTATTAGTCAACTTTTACACTACATAAAGAACTTCCTTGAGGCTGGGTAATTTATAAAGGAAAGAGGTTTAATTGACTCAGTTCCACATGGCTGGGGAGGCCTCAGGAAACTTACAACTGGTAGAAGGGGAAGCAGGCACCTTCTTCACAAGGCAGCAGGAGAGTAAAGAGCAGGGGAAACAGCCACTTATAAAGCCATCAGATCTGGTGAGTACTCACACACTATCATGAGAACAGCATGGGGGAAACCGCCCTTATGATGCAATGGCCTCCGACCCTGGAAAAGTAGGGATTACAGGTTCTTTCCAAAACACTTGGGGGTTACAATTCGAGATGAGATTTGGGTGGGGACAAAGAGCAAAACTGTATCAGTCTCAGTTGAGGGGACTCTTTCTGTGAGCTTTGAATAATGTTAAAGAAGCTCTTACTGTTCTCGAAAGATGTTGGCAGCCTCCATGCTCCTCTCTCTTGCAAAGGGTTTTCTTTGCTTTTCCTCTCAACATTGCTTAGCAGAAAAATGGAGCACTCACTGTGTGCTTGTTTTACCTCACTCATCACCTTCTACCTTTCATTGTAGTTAATTATTTTATTTTATTTTTTTCAAAGCATTTTTATTTTATTTTATTTTAATTTTATTATTATTATTACACTTTAAGTTCTAGGGTACATGTGCATAATGTGCAGGTTTGTTACATATGTATACTTGTGCCATGTTGGTGTGCTGCACCCATCAACTCATCATTTACATCAGGTATAACTCCCAGTGCAATCCCTTCCCCCTCCCACCTCTCCATGATAGGCCCCTGTGTGTGATGTTCCCCTTCCTGAGTCCAAGTGATCTCATTGTTCAGTTCCCACCTATGAGTGAGAACATGTGGTGTTTACTTTTCTGTTCTTGCGATAGTTTTCTGAGAATGATGGTTTCCAGCTGCATCCATGTCCCTACAAAGGACACAAACTCATCCTTTTTGATGGCTGCATAGTATTCCATGGTGTATATGTGCCACATTTTCTTAATCCAGTCTGCCACTGATGGACATTTTGGTTGATTGCAAGTCTTTGCTATTGTGAATAGTGCCACAATAAACATACGTGTGCATGTGTCTTTATAGCAGCATGATTTATAATCCTTTGGGTATATACCCAGTAATGGGATGGCTGGGTCATATGGTACATCTAGTTCTAGATCCTTGAGGAATCGTCATACTGTTTTCCATAATGGTTGAACTAGTTTACAATCCCATCAACAGTGTAAAAGTGTTCCTATTTCTCCACATCCTCTCCAGCATCTGTTGTTTCCCGACTTTTTAATGATCGCCATTCTAACTGGTGTGAGATGGTATCTCATTGTGGTTTTGATTTGCATTTCTCTGATGGCCAGTGATGATGAGCATTTTTTCATGTGTCTGTTGGCTGTATGAATGTCTTCTTTTGAGAAATGTCTGTTCATATCCTTTGCCCACTTTTTGATGGGGTTGTTTGTTTTTTTCTTGTAAATTTGTTTGAGTTCTTTATAGGTTCTGGATATTAGCCCTTTGTCAGATGAGTAGATTGCAAAAATTTTCTGCCATTTTGTAGGTTGCCTGTTCACTCTAATGGTAGTTTCTTTTGCTGTGCAGAAGCTCTTTAGTTTAATGAGATACCATTTGTCCTTTTGGCTTTTGCTGCCGTTGCTTTTGGTGTTTTAGACATGAAGTCCTTGCCCATGCCTATGTCCTGAATGGTATTACCTAGGTTTTCTTCTAGGGTTTTTATGGTATTAGGTCTTACATTTAAGTCTTTAATCCATCTTGAATTAATTTTTGTATAAGGAGTAAGGAAAGGATCCAGTTTCAGCTTTCTACTTATGGCTAGCCAGTTTTCCCAGCACCATTTATTAAATAGGGAATCCTTTCCCTATTTCTTGTTTCTCTCAGGTTTGTCAAAGATCGGATGGCTGTAGATGTGTGGTATTATTTCTGAGGGCTCTGTTCTGTTCCATTGGTCTATATCTCTGTTTTGGTACCAGTACTATGCTGTTTTGGTTACTGTAGCCTTGTAGTATAGTTTGAAGTCAGGTAGCATGATGCCTCCAGCTTTGTTCTTTTGACTTAGGATTGTCTTGGCAATGAGGGCTCTTTTTTGGTTCCATATGAATTTTACAGCAGTTTTAGCCAATTCTGTGAAGAAACTCATTGGTAGCTTGATGGGGATGGCATTGAATCTATAAAATACCTTGGGCAGTATGGCCATTTTCACATTATTGATTCTTCCTATCCATGAGCATGGTATGTTCTTCCATTTGTTTGTGTCCTCTGTTGTTTCACTGAGCAGTGGTTTGTACTCCTTGAAGAGGTCCTTCACATCCCTTGTAAGTTGGATTCCTAGGTATTTTATTCTCTTTGAAGCAATTGTGAATGGAAATTCATTCATGATTTGGCTCTGTGTTTGTCTGTTACTGGTGTATAAGAATGCTTGTGATTTTTGCACATTGATTTTGTATCCTGAGACTTTGCTGAAGTTGCTTATCAGCTTAAGGAGATTTTGGGCTGAGACGATGGGGTTTTCTAAATATACAATCATGTCATCTTCAAAGAGGGACAATTTGACTTCTTCTTTTCCTAACTGAATACCCTTGATTTCTTTCTCTTGCCTGATTGCCCTAGCCAGAACTTCCAACACTATGTTGAATAGGAGTGGTGAGAGAGGGCATCCCTTTCTCGTGCCAGTTTTCAAAGGGAATGCTTCCAGGGTTTTGCCCATTCAGTATGATATTGGCTGTGGATTTGTCATATATAGCTCTTATTATTTTGAGATACGTTCCATCAATACCGAATTTATTGAGCGTTTTTAGCATGAAGGGCTGTTGAATTTTGTCAAAGGCCTTTTCTGCATCTATTGAGATAATCATGTGGTTTTTGTCTTTGGTTCTGTTTATATGCTGGATTACGTTTATTGATTGGTGTTTGTTGAACCAGCCTTGCATTCCAGGGAGGAAGCCCACTCGATCATGGTGGATAAGCTGTTTGATGTGCTGCTGAATCCGGTTTGCCAGTATTTTATTTAGGATTTTTGCATCGATGTTCATCAGGGATATTGGTCTAAAATTCTCTTTTTTTGTTGTGTCTGTGTCAGGCTTTGGTATCAGGATGATGTTGGCCTCATAAAATGAGTTAGGGAGGATTCCCTCTTTTTCTATCGATTGGAATTGCTTCAGAAGGAATGGTACCAGCTCCTCCTTGTACCTCTGGTAGAATTCAGCTGTGAATCCATCTGGTCCTGGACTTTTTTTCGTTGGTAGGCTATTAATTATTGCCTCAATTTCAGAGCCTACTATTGGTCTATTCAGGAATTCAGCTTCTTCGTGGTTTAGTCTTGGGAGAGTGTAAGTGTCCAGGAAATTATCCATTTCTTCTAGATTTTCTAGTTTATTTGCATAGAGGTGTTTATAGTATTCTTTGATGGTAGTTTGCATTTCTGTGGGGTCCGTGGTGATATCCCCTTAATCATTTATTATTGCATCTATTTGATTCTTCTCTCTTTTCTTCTTTATTAGTGTTGCTAGTAGTCTATAAATTTTGTTGATCTTTTCAAAAAACCAACTCCTGGATTCATTGATTTTTTGGAGGGTTTTTTGTGTCTCTATCTCCTTCAGTTCTGCTCTGACCTTAGTTATTTCTTGCCTTCTGCTAGCTTTTGAATGTGTTTGCTCTTGCTTCTCTAGTTCTTTTAATTGTGATGTTAGGGTGTCAATTTTAGATCTTTCCAGCTTTCTCTTGTGGGCATTTAGTGCTATAAATTTCCCTCTACACACTGCTTTAAATGTGTCCCAGAGATTCTGGTATGTTGTATGTTTGTTCTCATTGGTTTCAAAGAACATCTTTATTTCTACCTTCATTTCGTTATGTACCCAGTAGTCATTCAGGAGCAGGTTGTTCATTTTCCATGTAGTTGAGCGGTTTTGATTGAGTTTCTTAGTCCTGAGTTCTAGTTTGATTGCACTGTGGTCTGAGAGACAGTTTGTTATAATTTCTGTTCTTGTACATTTGCTGAGGAGTGCTTTACTTCCAATTATGTGGTCAATTTTGGATAAGTGTGATATGGTGCTGAGTAGAATGTATATTCTGTTGATTTGGGGTGGAGAGTTCTGTAGATGTCTATTAGGTCTGCTTGCTGCAGAGATGAGTTCAAATCCTAGATATCCTTGTTAACTTTCTGTCTCGTTGAACTGTCTAATGTTGACAGTGGGGTGTTGAAGTCTCCTATTATTATTGTATGGGAGTCTAAGTCTCTTTGTAAGTCTCTAAGAACTTGCTTTATGAATCTGGGTGCTCCTGTATTGGGTGCATAAATATTTAGGATAGTTAGCTTTTCCTGTTGAATTGATCCCTTTACCATTATGTAATGGCATTCTTTGTCTCTTTTGATCTTTGATGGTTTAAAGTCTGTTTTATCAGAGACTAGTATTGCAACCCTTGCTTTCTTTTGTTCTTCATTTGGTTGGTAGCTCTTCCTCCATCCCTTTATTTTGAGCCTGTGTACGTCTCTGCATGTAAGATGGGTCTCCTGAATACACCAAACTGATGAGTCTTGACTCTTTATCCAGTTTGCCATACTGTGTCTTTTAATTGGAGCATTTAGTCCATTTATATTTACGGTTAATATTGTTATGTGTGAACTTGATCCTGCCATTATGATATTAACTGGGTATTTTGCTCATTAGTTGACGCAGTTTCTTCCTAGCCTCGATGGTCTTTAGATTTTGGCATGTTTTTGCAATGGCTGGTACCGTTTGTTCCATTCCATGTTTAGTGCTTCCTTCAGGGTCTCTTGTAAGGCAGGCCTGGTGGTGACAAAATCTCTATGCATTTGCTTCTCTGTAAGGGATTTTATTTCTCCTTCACTTATGAAACTTAGTTTGGCTGGATATGAAATTCTGGGTTTAAAATTCTTTTCTTTAGGAACATTGAATATTGGCCCCCACTCTCTTCTGGCTTGTAGAGTTTCTGCCGAGAGATCTGCTGTTAGTCTGATGGGCTTCCCTTTGTGGGTAACCCAACCTTTCTCTCTGGCTGCCCTTAAGATTTTTTCCTTCATTTCAACTTTGGTGAATCTGGCAATTATGTGACTTGGAGTTGCTCTTCTTGAGGAGTATCTTTGTGGCATTCTCTGTATTTCCTGGATTTGAATGTTGGCCTGCCCTACTAGGTTGGGGAAGTTCTCCTGGATGATATCCTGAAGAGTGTTTTCCAACTTGGTTCCATTTTCCCCCTCACTTTCAGGCACCCCAATCAGACGTAGATTTGGTCTTTTTACATAATCCCATACTTCTTGCACGCTGCGTTCATTTCTTTTTCTTCTTTTTTCTTTAGATTTCTCTTCTCACTTCATTTCATTCATTTGATCCTCAATCGCTGATACTCTTTCTTCCAGCTGATCGAGTCAGTTACTGAAGCTTGTGTATTTGTTACGTATTTCTCGTGTCATGGTTTTCATCTCTGTCAGTTCGTTTATGGCCTTCTCTGCATTAATTATTCTGGTTATCAATTCTTCCACTCTTTTTTCAAGATTTTTCGTTTCTTTGCGCTGGGTACGTAATTCCTCCTTTAGCTCTGAGAAGTTTGATGGACTGGAGGCTTCTTCTCTCATCTCGTCAAAGTCATTCTCCGTCCAGCTTTGATCCGTTGCTGGTGATGAGCTGCGCTCCTTTACCGGGGGAGATGCACTCTTATTTTTTGAATTTCCAGCTTTTCTGCCCTGCTTTTTCCCCATCTTTGTGGTTTTATCTGCCTCTGGTCTTTGATGATGGTGACGTACTGATGGGGTTTTGGTGTAGGTGTCCTTCCTGTTTGATAGTTTTCCTTCTATCAGTCAGGACCCTCAGCTGTAGGTCTGTTGGAGATTGCTTGAGGTCCACTCCAGACCCTGTTTGCCTGGGTATCAGCAGCAGAGGCTGCAGAAGATAGATTATTGCTGAACAGCAAGTGTACCTGTCTGATTCTTGCTTTGGAAGCTTCCTCTCAGGGGTGTACTCCACCGTGTGAGGTGTGGGGTGTCGGTCTGCCCCTAGTAGGGGATGTCTCCCAGTTAGGCTACTCAGGGGTCAGGGACCCACTTCAGCAGGCAGTCTGTCAGTTCTCAGATCTCAACCTCCATGTTGGGAGATCCACTGCTCTCTTCAAAGCTGTCAGACAGAGTCTTTTGCGTCTGCTTTTTGTTGTTGTTGTTGTTGTTTAGCTGTGCCCTGTCCCCAGAGGTGGAGTCTACAGAGACAGGCAGGTTTCCTTGAGCTGCTGTGAGCTCCACCCAGTTCGAGCTTCCCAGCGGCTTTGTTTGCCTACTTAAGCCTCAGCAATGGCGGGCGCCCCTCCCCCAGCCTCGCTGCTGCCTTGCCGGTAGATCGCAGACTGCTGTGCTAGCTATGAGGGAGGCTCCGTGGGCGTGGGACCCTCCCGGCCAGGTGTGGGATATGGTCTCCTGGTGTGCCCATTTGCTAAGATCCTTGGTAAAGTGCAGTATTGGGGTGGGAGTTACCTGATTTTCCAGGTGTTGTGTGTCTCAGTTCCCCTGGCTAGGAAAAGGGATTCCCTTCCCCCTTGCGCTTCCCAGGTGAGGCGATGCCTTGCCCTGCTTCAACTCTCGCTGGACGGGCTGCAGCAGCTGACCAGCACCAATTGTCCCGCACTCCCTAGTGAGATGAACCCAGTACCTCAGTTGAAAATGCACAAATCACCTGTCTTCTGTGTTGCTCGTGCTGGGAGTTGGAGACTGGAGCTGTTCCTATTCAGCCATCTTCTGTAGTTAATTATTTAAATGTATCTTTTACCCAGTCTAAACCAATACATGAGAGGGAAGATGTTTTATTTACCTTTGAATCCTCCTCATGTCTAACATAGGGTATTGAATACAGACAATAAATATTTGTGGAGTGACTGAATAATGCTTTTATCTCACCTTGGATTTTTGCCTCCTAATGGTAAATTTATATTTTATTTATTAAATAACAAATGTAAATGTTAAAGAACTGCCATACTACATTACAGCCATATGTTATAGCAATCTTTGAATGAACCCAGAGAGAGTAAATAAGGTAATTTCAATATATAAATGATAAAAATATATTTATCATTTATCATTTATATATCATATTAAGGAATATGACAACATAGCTTAGCTGCTATAGTAATCCTTCATGTACACATTAAACAATTTATGCACAAATACCTACTATGGGCTGAGAATTACAGTGGGGAATAAGGATAATTAAGTAGAATGTTTCTCAAAAGCTTATAGAACTATCAGAGATTTCTCAAATAAATATATATTTCACATGTATTTTAAAATGTAAAATTATTTTTAAATAGTTTTGAAATATGACATAATAAAATGGGCTCATTTCTCCTTTTCATTGAAAGGTTATATTTTACTTTGATATAAACGTATTCTTTTTATTATAGTTTAACAGCAAAATCAAAACAAATAAGATAAATGTATATCTACCAACAAAGAACAATATAAAAATAGATAAAGCTTAATTTTAAATTAAGGAATATGGTATAACATGTAAGTTCAGAATAATATTTTTAAGTCTTAATCTTTTGTTATATTAAAAAATAAATGTGCATCAAAATGTGTAGAATATGCAGAAAAATTAGAAAATTCTGTTATATTAAAACAGTAAATAAAGTCCACTGGATTCACAAAATGTAGATATTAAAGTTTGTATATTCTTAACTCATTTTATGTAACTATATGAGTATATTATACATGACATACTAGTTTGTAATCTTTTTTCATTAAAATTTATTTTTCAAATTTCCTATAAATATTCAATAACATAATTGTAATGGTCACATGGAATTCCATCTTCTTTATGAATCATAATTTATTTCACTATTCCCCTATTGCTGGACATTTGCATTGTTTCAACATTTCTTTTCACTACAGTGCTGTAATTACCATCCTTGTAAATAAATCCATATGCATTATTTTCTTATGATTATTATACACACCTCACTAAATTCTAAAATAATATACTGATTATAATTTAATAGCTTCTTGATGACTCAATATCATCTCCATCAAAACAAAGCATATTTCTTTCAGTTTAATGTGGAAATGTTTGCTCTAGAGTTAGAATGAAATCCTGATTGTACCATTCAGTAGCTGCATGACTGCAAGCATGTTACTCAGCCTCTTAGGAAATAATATCTCCCTCTGTAAAATGAGCTTGATAATAGCTTCTATCATATAGATTATGAAGATAACATGAGAAATATACATAAAATGTATAGCTCTGAGTCTTTTAAGTGTATAAAGTGAATAAGCATTAACTTTACATTAATTATATAATTTTGTCATCATAGCAATTATGTCCATCAGGGATTTCCAGAGGAAAGATCCAATAGGCTATATAGAGATATACATAAAGAAACTGACTCTGAAGGACTAACTCATGCCATTGCAAAGACCAAGAAGTCCCACAGTCTGCCATCTGTACTCTAGTGTCCCAGAGAAGCTGATGGTCCAAACCCTAAGGTCTGAAAACTAGGTGAGCCAATGGTATAAGTCCCAGGCTGAGTCTATAGTACTAGGATCTTGGGGGTTGATGGTGTAAGTTCTGGTTCAAGTCCAAAAGTCCAGGAATCCAGAGCACTGATGTCCAAGACAGGAGAAGATGAATGTCCTAGCTCAAGTAGATACAGGAAATTTGCCCCTCCTCCACCTTTTTTTTCTATTTAAATCCTCAGCAGATTAGATGATGACCACCTGTATCAAAGAGGGAAATCTTTACCTAGCCTACTGATTTAAATGCTAACCTCATCCAGAAACACCTTCACGCAGAAATAACATTACCAGCCATCTGGGCATCCATAAGCCCAGTCAAGTTGACACACAAAATTAACCTTCACAACAATTACAGTAGATACAAGGAACTGTGGAGCTGTCCAACCCTGTTTACCCCTTGCTCAAAAAACTCTAGTCGTAATTTATTTCAGTTTCAAAATATTATATAGATTTATTTTATAACTATTAAATATTACTTCAAGATTTCTCTATGTGTATATTTTATACTGCCAGATGTACTCATTCTCTTTTCCTAGGCATTATACTTAATTGCTTCCATTATATCAACTAACATGCAATCTCTATTGTTTTACTTTATGCCTTGTTTCTTGACAGTTACATTTCCCCACACTCCTAAGAATATTCTAAGAGTTCTACAGCCATGGTAACAAGTTAAAACTTGAACTTGTTTTGAACCTATTTAACTAATCCATTATATTTCTATAATCACAGTGATAAGAAACTCTCAGAATTGGTTTTAAATATCAACCAGTGACAGCTAAACTTAGTAAACACACTTCTGAAAGCCAATCAGTCAGTGAGAGTTCCTGCTTTTCAAAGTTGACCACTGAACAAAAGTCTTATTCTAGTAACACATTTCTGAAAGCCAATCAGCAACTCAGTCTTTCCTGTGTAACCACACTCAGCAAACAGTGTCATTTTACTTCCACTGCTAAAAGCCACTAATCACTGACCTATATGCTTTCTATATTAGTTATCTACTGTTGTGTAACAAATTGCCCCATGCCGGGTGCTATGGCTCACGCCTGTAATCCCAGCACTTTGGGAGGCTGAGGCGGGCGGATCACAAGGTCAGGAGATCGAGACCATCCTGGCTAACACGGTGAAACCCTGTCTCTACTAAAAATACAAAAAATTAGCCGGGCGTGGTGGCAGACGCCTGTAGTCCCAGCTGCTGGGGAGGCTGAGGCAGGAGAATGGCGTGAACCTGGGAGCGGAACTTGCAGTGAGCGGAGATCACGCACTGCACTCCAGCCTGGGCGGCACAGCCAGACTCCGTCTCAAAAAAAAAAAAAGAAAACCAAATTGCCCCAAAACTAGAAGCATAAGACAACAAAAATTTATCTCATACCATTTCTGAGAGTTAGGAATCTGGGTAGCTTTACTAGGTGGTTCAGGCTCAGGGTCTCTCATGAGACTGCCTTCAACCTCTCACTAGAGCTGCAGTCATCTGAAGGATTGACTGGAGGCTCCATTTCCACATTGTATTACTCACATAGAACTCAGTGCCTAATTTGTGTAGGCAGAAAGTCTCAGTTCATCACTGCATACACCTCTCTAAGAGCTGCTGCAGTATCCTCGTGACATGGCACCTAGCTTTCCTCAGAGCAACTTACCCAAGGGTGAGCAAGGAAGAAGCCAGACTCTCTTTTATGATCTGGACTCAGAAGTGAAGTACCTGCTATATTCTATTGGTAACACCTGATACACTATGAGAGGAAAATACACACAAGCATGAACCAAGAACCACATCTGTGGAGCCATCTTAGAGACTGGCTACCACTCTTCCTGAAAACCCTATATAAGATCAACTGCCTGCTTTGCTCAGAGATCATGCTTAACCAGTATAATGCCCCATTATTTAAATATATAGTAAATTCAGATTTATGGGTTTTATTTCAGATATTGAGTGTTAGTGTCATCCTTTTTTTAATTTCTAGATGTTCTTCCTCGATTTTTTGAAGTTTCTCATTTGGAAGTATTCCATTTGACCCAGGAACCAACAACAGTGCTCACTGCGCCTACTTCAACCAAAACTCTGATAGTGCTTTGTATCTGCTAGAATGTGAACACTTCTATGGCAGGTATTAAGCCTAAGTTATTTCTCAATCTTTATTGCCAAGTATACAGTAGACACTCAGTTAATATTTGTTAAATAAATAGATGCAGAAATCATAACGAAATATTAATCTTCCAAATTTTACCTCACAAAGTTAAGCAATATTGAGTGGTAGATTGTTGTAAATGTACAACTCATATTTTCTTTATCTAATAGACCTGGTGCCATCTTAATATTTTCTTACTCAAATGTTTCCAACATGCTTGGTGAAGCTGGGTTCGGGAGGTAGGAGACACATCTCTGATTTTATCATTGAAGTTTAAGGAAAAATGGAATTCACATAGAACACAACCATTTCATTAAATGAGAAAGACCTAATTCATCACCCTAATACATATTTTATAACTTGAACATAGTCAAAAACTTTAGCCAGATACAATATGGCAATCATTTTTATCTTACTGTTGGATGATTCATGTAAGTGTAGCAAGTGTTGAAAGTTTGAACCAACTCAACCATGTAAACATAAAACATTTCTTCAATCAACAATTATAATTACCATGAAAACACATTCATATCCATTTGCCACTACCAAAGAAAACCAAAAAGGACATTAGAGAACGTGACATTGGAGGCTGATGGCAGTGTATAGTAGATAAAATACGGGATGAATGGGGATATACCCAAACAACTTTTCAAGTCCTATTTGGTATAAAATATATTTTTCAGTGACTATATTATTCATCTCAAGCAAGCAGATACTCTATAGGCAAAGCATGACATTGACCTAAACATAGTGCATTTAAACTTACCCAAATTAGAATAGGCCATTTCCTATACTTGAGCAGATATAAATGATATAAAATATATAGAGCTCCTTTCAAATGAGAATGTAAGTTTTTTACAGTAATTAATCCTACAGAACACCTCAAAGAATAGGCTCAAAATTAAGCTTAGTTTTTGACAAGAGTAATGAATGTCTATATTCTAAATAAGCAAAGGAAAATCAGGACAAGTCAGGATAGCAAATTTAAGAAGGCAAAATAAATTATATACACATCAAATAGTTACAAGAAAATATGACAAAAAGTTAGATTAAAAAATACGGGCAGAAATCCAAGTAAATGCTGGGATGTGTATTTTTAAAAGTCTTTAAAAAGTGCAAAAATATAAGCAGAACTAGTAGTAGCTAAGATTACATTCACAATAAGTCAAACATGTATTGGATTATCATGTTGTATTCTGAGCTTCATCCCTTAAAATAAATGAGAAAATTGGAAAAATGTTCAGAGAGAAGTGCCAAAAGGGATCAAGGATTAGAAGGAGGGATTCTGAAGAATACATTAAATAGCCCATTTTAGAAAATAGAGAGTCATAATAATCTATGCATAACCTTTATTTTGTTGTTAGTGAATAAGTTTCAACTGCAATAAAGGATATATAAGAAAGTCTTATGTTACAAAGTAGAAAATTCTTAAAGAAGATCACCAAAAATCAGCCTTGACTGTCAAGGATGATTGTCTAATTGCTGGAATCTTTAAAGCTAAGATAGATTCTAATTTAGCAAATGTATATCAAGTCTAGACTAAAGGCAGTGAAGCAAATTAAATTACATAAAAAATACCTTGTACTTTTTTAATGGGGAAAAAAACAGTAATTAGGCCAAGAAATCAGGTTCCAGTATTATGTAATTTAAATAACCATGTATTCTAAGGGTAAGTAAAGTGTATTATATGAAGTGCTGGAAATGATATGAAAAAGAAGTAGCAGAACTATAGGTCATTGATATTACTCAGCATCTGAACTAATGAGAAACTTGACAGTAATACAATAATACGATTTCAGTTAAAATGGACCATTGGTTTAGGAAAGTGATTTGATCATTCATTTGTATTCCCTAAATGATTTTCTTGAAAGATAATAGCTAATCCACCCCTTCAAGGTATCTCCATTAGAATTCCAAGAATTATAGGCCTAAAATGCTCCTTAATATAATCTATAGCTTCAAGGTTAAAAATTTATCAAAGTCACAAAAGCTTAACAAAGGAGAGAAACAAGTTGAGCATATTTGTGATAGTCCAGAGGGTTGCGGAGCTTGAGGACAGACAGTGCTTAAGAAAAAAGACAACCAAAAGTCAGGAAACAACAGGTGCTGGAGAGGATGTGGAGAAATAGGAACACTTTTACACTGTTGGTGGGATTGTAAACTAGTTCAACCATTATGGAAAACAGTATGGCGATTCCTCAAGGATCTAGAACTAGATGTACCATATGACCCAGCCATCCCATTACTGGGTATATACCCAAAGGATTATAAATTATGCTGCTATAAAGACACATGCACACATATGTTTATTGCAGCACTATTCACAATAGCAAAGACTTGGAATCAACCCAAATGTCCATCAGTGACAGATTGGATTAAGAAAATGTGGCACATATACACCATGGAATACTATGCAGCCATCAAAAAGGATGAGTTTGTGTCCTTTGTAGGGACATGGATGCAGCTGGAATCCATCATTCTTAGCAAACTATCACAAGAACAGAAAACCAAACACCGCATGTTCTCACTCATAGGTGGGAACTGAACAATGAGATCACTTGGACTCAGGAAGGGGAACATCACACACTGGGGCCTATCATGGGGAGGGGGGAGGGGGGAGGGATTGCATTGGGAGTTATACCTGATGTAAATGACGAGTTGATGGGTGCAGCACACCAACATGGCACAAGTATACATATGTAACAAACCTGCACGTTATGCACATGTACCCTACAACTTAAAGTATAATAATAATAAATAAATTAAAAAAAAAAAAAGACAACCGAAGATATGTTAAAAGACTAACTTTCCAAAATAGCCTTTCTAAAACTAAGTGTGACAAGCCATATATTCCTGGAAAAAAATTAAAGACCTGTTTTTTACTTGGTCTAAGATTATAAAATTATAATCTAGAGGAAATTCTTTGTGCCTATTAAGCAAGTTGAAATTATGACTTATGCAGCATTCCAGTTACGATCAAGCCACTATTCTAGGAAATATGGGATATAAAAATATGGTTGTACCAGGTATTTTTAGAGAATGTATGGTCCTCATACTAGGTACTTTGTTAGCAACTCATGCCATTTATGGAGCATTCGTAACTCTATTTAATCATTGGTTCTTGCTGTTGGTAGATCTCTGAATTTACAGAGTAAAATCAATAAACAGGAGTACCTACATTGTAGAGTATTAATGTTGGAACACATAATAAATTCCCAAAGCTATCTTCCCTAAAATGTTTATAGTTAAGGAGTTACTCAGTTTTAGGAAGCACTTCTGTAATAGACTAATCTTTTTCAAGGCAAATGTTGCAAATCTCTTGTCAGTCAATTCAATAACAATGTAATTCAAAAAGATTCAAGGCTCTGGTCACTTACCCATAGAAAAAGAAAAAAAATCAGCAAAAAGCTTAGAAGACAGAGTTTGAAAATAACAACACAATGCCACTTGCATATTTCCTTTTAATTTGTTTTATTTTAACAAAGTGTTTGCAAATAGACTGTAAACAGCAAACACAAATAGGTATAGGTCACCTTCTGATAATTTCAGGTGGAAAATTACAGAGAAAATAAATAGCAGTCAGGTTCTTAATTCATTTTATTAAACCCAAAACTTTCAACTTAAGTTACTCTTTTTCATAATTTTATTTTCTTTTCTTTCTCTCTTCTTCCTCTAGGCTATTACAGAACTGAGCCCTTAAATATGCCTTTGTATGCATCAGTCCAATGATATTGCACTGAATTTGTGACTCTCTTTAAATAAGTTTTAAAATGCAAGTTTTAAAGCTTCAAGAGAAAACATCTTTTAAAAGTACTACCAAAATAAAAACTTCCCTACCTTGGTTCTTTAATATTTATGTTTTTAACTTGCTTTTTATAGATTTATTGAGGCATAAAATATATACAATAAACTACATAAAGTGTAATATTCAATAACTTTTTACTTTGTACATCCATGAAATGATAACCACAATCAAGATGACAAACATTTCCATCACTCTCAAATTTTTTAACCCATCACCTCTCACTTCTACTTCCAATCTTCATTCTCAGGTAGCCACAGATTTGTTTCTACTCAGTTTGCATTTTCTAGTATTTTACATAAATGGAATCATATAGTATGTGCTCTTTATTGTCTGGCCTCTTTCACTCGCACACTTATTTTGAGATTCAGCCATGTTGTTAGTGTATCAAAGGTATCCAGGTTTTTTCTTTTATATTGCTGAGTATTCTACATAGATATATCACAATATGCTTATCCATCCATCTGTAGGTAGTTATTTGAGTTGTTTCTATTAGTTTGAGTGTTTTATTAAAATGTTTTATGAATATTCATATACAAGTTTTTGAATAGACATATATTTTCTCTTCTTTGGGATAAATATGTAGAAGTGTAATGCCTGGTTGTATGGCAGGTGTATGTTTAACTTTTTTTAAAAATTGGCCAGGTGCAGTAGCTCATGCTTGTAATCCCAGCACTTTAGGAGGCAGAAGTGGGCAGATCACTTGAGGTCAGGAGTTCAAGACCAGCCTTGCCAACATGGTAAAACCCCGTCTCTACTACTAAAAATATATATATATATATATATATATATAAATATATATATATATAAATATATATATATATAAAAATAAATAAATAAATAAATAAATAAATATATATATATATATATATATATGAATTAGCTGGTTGCGGTGGTGGGCACCTGTAATCCCAGGTTCTTGGGAGGTTGAGACACAAGAATCACTTGAACCTGGGAGAGAGAGGGTGCAGTGAGCCAAGATTGTGCCACCGCACTCCAGTCTGGGCTATAAACTGAGATTCTCTCTAAAAAAAAAAAAAAAAGAAAGAAAAGAAAAATAAAATAGATAAATAAATGCCAAAATATTTTGCAAACTGTATTTACCATTTTATATTTGTAGTAGCATGATATTAGTGTTCTGGTTGCTGCACATCCCTGCTGACACTTGATATGACCAGTCTTCTTAACTTTAGCCATTTTCGTAGATGTATAGTGATATCTCACTGTGGTTTAATTCACATTTCCCTATGGCTAATGATGGTACACATCTTCTTATGAACTTTTTGGCCATTTATATAAATGATTCTCTTTTAATTTTGTGTTTATTTTAAAACATTTTACTTATAGTAAACTTCATTCCTTTTGGTTTATGATTCTATGGGTTTTGACTTATTTAAAATCATGTCATCACTATCATAATCAAGATACAGAATGGTTCCATCACCCTAAAAACTCCCTCATGCTGCCTCTTTGTAGTAAAACACTACCATCAAATTTAAACCCTGGTAATCACAGGCCTGAACTTTGTTACTATAGGTTTGCTTTTTCCAAAGTGCCACTTAAATGGAATCATACCATAGCCCTGGATTCTGGCTTCTTTCACTTAATATGATACATCTGAAATTCATCCATGTTGTGTGTATCAATAGTTCACTCCTCCATTTTTACTGCTGAACCAAATTTTTATGGATGAACCAAATTTTGTTTATTCACTCACCAGTTGAAGAACAGTTGTGTTGTTTCCAGCTTTTGGCGACTTTGAAAAATGCTGATTATATATATATATGTATGTATGTGTATATATATATGTATGTATACACACATACGTTACATATATAATATATTGTATATATTTCCTATTTATATATATTACAAGTATGTGTGTTTTGTGTAAGTAAATGCTTTCAATTACCTATTCCTAGGTAATTGCCTAGGAATAGAATGGCTAGGCTTTATGACTAGAATATATTTCATTTATGAGAAAGTATCAAAATATTTTCAAAATAGCTGTATTATTTTGCATTTCCATCAGTAATGTGTGAATGTTTGAGGTGTTCCACCTCCTTGTTTGGTATCATTAGATTAAAAAAATTACTTTAGCCTTTCTAATAAGTGAGTAGTAGTATTTCACTGTAGTTTAAATTTGCATTTCCGTGATGACTAATGATGCTGATCATCTTTTCATGTGCTCATTTGCTATCTATATATCTTTTTTCACTATTCGGTTTTGCAAAACTGCAAAGTTAATTTATAGAAAAATAGTCTTTTCAACAAATATTGTTGGAAAGTTTGTGATATCAAAGTATTAAAAAAAGAACTTCAATTTATATCTTGAACTACATACAAAAATTAACCCCAAATCAACCACACACTGAAATATAAACCTAAAACTATAAAATTTATAGAAGAAAACCTTGTTGCTACAATCCAGGCCAACACTTCTTGGATATGGCAGCAAAAGCATGCAATAAAGAAACACAGTAGTAAATTGTACTTTATCAAAAGTGAAAACTTCTGCTCTTCCAGAGATACTATTAAAAGACAGAAAAGAAGAACTACAGACTGGAAGAAAATATTCACAAAGCATATAAAGGTTAACTTATTTGTATTCAGAATATGTAAAAGATTCTCAAAACTTAATAAATAATAATATGAAAATGATCAAAAGTTTTGAATAGACACTTCAACAAAGATATACAAATAATAAATACATGAAAAGATGCCAAATAACATTGTTTACTAGAGAAATGCAAATTTAAACCACAAAGAGCTACCAACATACATCTATTAGATTGGCTAAAATTAGAAAGGCTGATTGTACCAAGTGTTGATACAGCTGTGGAATAAATGCAACTCTTATATCTCTGCTGTGGGTGAGTAATACGAAATGTTATAATGACTGGAAAACAAGTTAGCCAAGAGAAATGCAAGCACATGTCTAAACACAGTCCTGAACAAGAATGTTCATAGCAGCTTTACTTGTAGTAATGCAAAAGTGAAAACAACCCAAATTTCCATCAACTAGTGAGTAGACAGGCACAATATAGTTCCACTATTCTAGTGGAGGTACAAAAGCACAAAACAGTCCCTTTTTAAATTGCAGGCATAGTATCTAAGAAGTAAAGAGAACATTCTATAGGATCTATGTATCATCCCACATCATCTATGTGATGAATATAGTTATATATATTATAAGATATCACTTATTTATAATAAAAAATAAGGCTCAATATCTTACCTATATGTTTATAACCTTCTTCCCCATTTACTATGGGTCTCAACCAAGTTGACTTGAGTAGTGTACTGTTAGGCACGTGTGCACCTTCAGGAGGATAGAGTGTAAATAACATTTCAATTGCTTTGGACTTTTTTATTAGTTCAGAATATTTTTCTTTGCCATCTATAAAGAAAAGAGAAAATATATAAAATTTGAGACATTTTACAGAGTGTCATACTTGCTTCTTTTAAGGGATGCAAATTAAAAACTATTTAACAATTTGGGTACAACAGGTCACACTGAAAACATGTTTTTTTTAGTCAAAGTTACTTTACCAAAAATCTTCTTGTTCAGTTAATTCCAAAAACTAAAGAGTAAGGGCTTTACTAATATCATCTTAAACCACTATCAGCTTAAAGCAGTATTGTTAAAGCTGTGAAAAAAATTAAGATATCCAATGAACAGCATTCACATTATACATTCTATAGTATAACCATAGATTCTTACTCTTAACTTCTGTTAAACAATGGAATCAGATTAATCTGACAAAAATGTTGAGTAAATATAGAGTTCCATATATTGGAACTACTAAAGGAATTAATATTCCTAGGTGAAGGTTTTTAAGAAAATATAAAATGCATATTGCTGTGACTGAATTATTTTTATCTGGCAAACATTTGTATAGCACATATTATGTGCAAAGAATTATTCCTAGTGCTTTAAAATATTAACATATTTAATTTTCATAACATACCTATAAGGTAAGTCCTATTATTATTTCCTTTTACATGTAGAAATTGAGACCCAGAGAAGTTAAATAACTTGCCTAAATTTTACAATCTATAAATGATGCAAGTAGGCTTCAGATACCTAAGGAAGCTCTTATTTGCAAATGAATCTTTGTCAACTGAACATGGCCTGTATTAACTACTAGCTGAGAAAACTGGAATTAAACAATAATTTAAATTATATAGTGAAAAATCTCTGGTATGCCCATTGGACCTCCAGTTTGTAATTCTAGTTTTTGGTTGATAAGCCAGGGTCCTAAAATTCAACAAAGCAGTCTCGTGAGGACTTAAAGTGACTCTGCCTAGAAACATTTTAAAGAAGAGACACTAATGTAAATCTCCACTTAAAACTCGATTACATATATTTCCTTCCTTTCCTCTTAGTCTTCTTTATTTTGTTACATGTCATATTTTCTGATAAAGTGAATATAAGGCCATATGACATGATTTGATGGCGAACAGTGTGCTAGGTATCCACCTATTGCCTCACAAATCCAAATCCATCCTTCACTGTCCTGCTTGGGAGGTTAGAACGCTTCTTCCTTGCAATACGGTATGATTTTAAGTATAAAACAAATTGGGCAATGGAGAGAACTGGACAATGAATGGGTTCTTTCTGGATCTGGTGGGTCTCTTAGCAGGCACCTGCAACTTCTCCGGCATCTCAGAGGGCACTCCGCTCCTCCCACCACTGGGCACTTCCTAGAGAGTTCCACCAGCGCAGCACCTTCCTATGAATGGCTTCCCATTGAGTTCCACAATGTGACATCACCTTACAGACAGTTTGCCACAGATCTCCAGAATGGCTTCTCCATGAGTGTCACTAGAATGCCAGCTCAGTGTAGTCCCCCATTCACTGACTCCCCATGGGTGGCCTTTGTAAAAATTTGTCTTTCTTCAGGTGCTCTGCCTCAGACCAAGTGGTCCCTATATCTCCTCTTGTCAATTAGAGTTCTTTTACCCCTTAGTAGAAAACCACATTTACTCCAATCTCTGTCGTAGTTAATAACTACTATATTAGACTTTTCCTGCTTAAATTACTATGCAGTTTCTATCTGCTAAGTGGACCCTAACTGATACAGACAGACCTGGGTCCTAATTCTTAATGGGCTTTGAAATATAGTCATGTGCTGCATAACAACATTTCAGTTAATGATGGACCAGATATAAAATGGAGCTTAAATGCCTAGTGAAGTCCTGGCTGTGGTGACATTGTAGCACAATGAATTACTCACATGTTTATGATGATGCTGGTGTAAACAATGTTACTACACTGCCAGTTATATTAATGTACAGAACATGCAACTATTTACAGTACATAATACGTGATAATAAATGGCTGTTAGTGGTTTCTGTATTTACCATACTATAATTTTTAACATTATGTTACGGTGTACTCCTTCTACTCAAGCCTGTAGTCCCAGCACTTTGGGAGGCCGAGACGGGCGGATCACGAGGTCAGGAGATCGAAACCATCCTGGCTAACATGGTGAAACCCCGTCTCTACTAAAAAATACAAAAAAATAGCCGGGCGAGGTGGCGGGCGCCTGTAGTCCTAGCTACTCCGGAGGCTGAGGCAGGAGAATGGCGTAAACCCGGGAGGCGGAGCTTGCAGTGAGCTGAGATCCGGCCACTGCACTCCAGCCTGGGTGACAGAGCGAGACTCCATCTCAAAAAAAAATAAAAAATAAAAAAATAAAAAAAACAAAACCTGTAAAACAGCCTCAGGCATGTCCTCCAGGAGCTATTCCAGAAGAAAGCATTGTTATCATAGTAGATGGCAGCTTCATGCTGCTATTGGCCCTGAATATTTTGCAGTGGGACAAGATATGGAGGAGAAAGACAGTGAATATTGACGATCCTGTGTAGGCCGAGGCTAATGTGTATGTTTGTGTGTTAATTTGTAATAAAAAACTAAAATATATATATAAACAAATCCTAAAATAGAAAGGGCTTACAGAACAAGGATGCAAACAAAGAATATTTTTTTTACAGTTGTACAATCTATTTGTGTTTTCAGCTAAGTGTTATCACAAAGTGTCAAAAAGTTACGAAGAAATTTAAAAGTTTATGAGGTAAAATATAGTAAGCTAAAGTTAATTTTTTACTGAAGAAAGAAAACATTGTTGTTACAAATTTAGTGTCACTTAAGTGTTCAGTATTTATAAAGTCTACAGTAGTGTACGGTCATGTCCTAGGCCTTCACATTTACTCACCACTCACTCACTGACTCACCTAGAGCAAATTTCAGTCCTGTAAGCTCCATAAGTGCCCTATATAGGTGTATCATGTTTTGTTTTGGATACTGTATTTTTACTGTACCTTTTCTATGTTTGATGTGTTTAGATACACAAATCCTTACCATTGTGTTACAATTACCTACTTATATTTTTCATATGCCTCAATATCAGGTCAAATAAAATGCCTACACTAAAATCTAAGTAGAGGTGAATATAGAACTGCCACTTTCTCCCACTAGCTTATCCTGATTGAAGACTAATAGAAACACATGAAGTCAATGGAGTGTTGAATTTGCAAGGAAAACGTAAAGATAAATGTAACATTAGACATATATTGAAGGTTTGTAGCTTAGAGTCTTGCTAATGCCCCATTTTCCAATTGGTAGTGTCAATGGAGTCTTGGAACTTACACAAACAAGACCTCATGATTTTTTAAATGATTGTACCTTCTTTCATAATTGCAAAGTTAACTACAAATAAACATATTTTCATTTGAAAGGCATATAGCTGGTAAAACTCTGTTCCTTATTTTTCATTACGCATGTCATCCCAAGACAAAAGCAGGAATTTAATTTGTTTCTAATATTAATAATTTTTGCTGTTTATGGACTACTTCTTTTTGATATACTAAGTCAATATTGCCATATGGGATTTAGATGTAGCAACACACTACTCTTGAAACTCAAAAGAATAAGAGCTCTTCCTTACCCCTACCTCACTAGGCCACATACGCAATATCTGAAGTTTTTTGAATTAACAAATGGATAGAACATAGTTGCTGGTATTTATTGAGAATTTAGTATAAAACAGGTGTGCAAAGCAGGTTATACACATTTGCTAATTTAATTCTGAAATCAGAATATGTTTAATTTGCTGAGAATCCTATGAAGTCAATATTACCATACATCACAGCTCAAGATACTGAAGCATAGGAAGGTTACAGGGCATTTTCAAGGCCTTCCAGCTGGTAAGAGGTGAAACCAGAATTTATTCCCTATTCTGTCTAACTTCAAAGCCTGTTTTTTTTTTTTTTTTTTTTTATTATTATTATACTTTAAGTTGTAGGGTACATGTGCATAACGTGCAGGTTTGTTACATATGTATACTTGTGCCTTGTTGGTGTGCTGCACCCATCAACTCGTCATTTACATCAGGTATAACTCCCAATGCAATCCCTCCCCCCTCCCCCCTCCCCCGTCCCCATGATAGGCCCCGGTGTGTGATGTTCCCCTTCCTGAGTCCGAGTGATCTCATTGTTCAGTTCCCACCTACGAGTGAGAACATGCGGTGTTTGGTTTTCTGTTCTTGTGATAGTTTGCTAAGAATGATGGTTTCCAGCTGCATCCATGTCCCTACAAAGGACACAAACTCATCCTTTTTGATGGCTGCATAGTATTCCATGGTGTATATGTGCCACATTTTCTTAATCCAATCTGTCACTGATGGACATTTGGGTTGATTCCAAGTCTTTGCTATTGTGAATAGTGCCGCAATAAACATACGTGTGCATGTGTCTTTATAGCAGCATAATTTATAATCCTTTGGGTATATCCCCAGTAATGGGATGGCTGGGTCATATGGTACATCTAGTTCTAGATCCTTGAGGAATCGCCATACTGTTTTCCATAATGGTTGAACTAGTTTACAATCCCACCAACAGTGTAAAAGTGTTCCTATTTCTCCACATCCTCTCCAGCACCTGTTGTTTCCTGACTTTTTAATGATCGCCATTCTAACTGGTGTGAGATGGTATCTCATTGTGGTTTTGATTTGCATTTCTCTGATGGCCAGTGATGATGAGCATTTTTTCATGTGTCTGTTGGCTGTATGAATGTCTTCTTTTGAGAAATGTCTGTTCATATCCTTTGCCCACTTTTTGAGGGCTAATATCCAGAACCTACAAAGAACTCAAACAAATTTACAAGAAAAAAACAAAGCCTGTTTTTTAAACCACAATGCCATATTGTTTTAACCAATGGTTCCTGGTATCAAGAGACTGTTAGCACTTCAATGGTTACGAGTCAACTGGTGGTCTCTCCTGTTGCTAATCACCCTTCCAATCTTTTCAAATCCTTCTACAGCTATACCTGTAAAGTGTACTCTGCTGGTCAGCCCTCTGAGAGCAGCATATAGCTGTTTCCTGGAGGTTTACTGATGTTGGTCTTCTCCACAAAAATTTATTTTGTAGCAGCTATTGAAAAGCCCTCAGGTCAAAACCACCATTTGTAAACTGATGATAGCCCTCTCAGTTCACCAAGAATAATGGCTAGTATAATATCCCACAGTATGAACTCTGCACCACCTCTAGTTTTCCCCTGCTTCTCAGATAAGTGAGGCTCGTTATGCTTAATATTCAGGGTAGATGAGGAGTTTTCAGAGAACTCAAGGCAGCCCTTCCCTTCCTCTCCCAAACAGTGTACTGTGTTATTGAGAGCTTGTTGCCTCCCTCCTGCAGAGCCTGGAGTATTTAAGGCAGTGGTTCCAGGGCTGTACTTCAAGAATCACAGTGATTTTAAAAATAAATAAATAAATATTAGAAAATTGACATAAAGATGGCAGACAGCTTTACATTCTGCTAAGTGGGCATAATAAAAAGAAAGAGCATCTATTGTCACAACTGTTCCTCTTTTTGTATGTATTACTGAAGAATATTTCAACACTCAAAATGCATGGGCAAGAACATCTCAGATGAAAGAACAATAATTTACATTGAACCATGGAGATTCCTAAATTTCTAGGAAATTTTAAAGTTTCAAGTTCTTTCTAATGTGCCTGCCCCTTCACACAAATGCCAGCACAGACACAATACTTTAAAAAGGGCAAATGTATAAATTATTAAGGTCAGGACCAGTTCTAAGTGTACCAGGGAGACTTGGGTGACTAACAAAGCTTAAACCAGAATGGTAGGGCTAGTTACTGAAGTCAATTTTTAATAAGTATTTATAAGTACAGATAGAAATAGCCTAATCCTTTATCTTTACCCTGTACTGGTCCTATTAAGTAACTAAATTTATCTGCAAGGTTTAAAAAAAAACATATTTTATAGTTTTCATACTAATACAAAGATCACAGGTTAAAAACAATGACAACAGGTAGATGTTTTCTTTCATTGTGAATGTTATGCATTTACAATTAATTAGCAATGTAATGAACAATATTTAATAAATAATGAATGATATTCATTAAATTGCTAATGCACTCTTCATGGACTACTAGCCAATACTGTGAGGTTTTTAGTATGGAGTTTTCACACGTGAGTTTGAACTGGTGGACAAATAATCTATAACCTAGTGTAAATGACCAGTTTTTAAATGCTGTACTTTTAATATCTTGTCAGTGTTCAGTTAAAGCACTTTATGTTGCATTCATTTTCTTTGATTTGAAATAAGTGAATGTCATACTTTTTGTCATGCCATTTTTATCTAAGTTTATTTCTGTTCATTAGTAATATTTAAAAAGGAGGACACCAGGTTATCAATATGAAAAATTATGTACTTCTTGAACAAGGAAAAAGCGAATCCAAAGCAGCCCTATTCTTAAATTAATGAAACTTTCTTACGTTTAGCTTCTTTTAAGCTGAAAGATCATTCTTAAAGATCAGTGATGAAGGAAAACATTAAGATTAAGATTCAAAACCAAGGGACAAAATGGTTAAGAAGGCAGTTAAACGATATGCCAATAAATAATATGATCTGTAAAAATAAATGCTAGGACTACTGATCTCATATTACAATGAAATACCAACATTGCATAATTTAAACAAGAGTGAAAATGTTCTCTAACCCTTGACTAAGAGTAAATAACAATACAAAATGAGGATATGAATTATTTAAAAACGTTAAAATATAGCAAATATTACCACCTTTAAATCTCTTCAGGTCATGAAACAGGCACATATTTTAAATTTTGCCAGAATATTCTTCACTATACATTTAAATGTTAAATGTATGAAAATTGTGCTGTTGATACATACCTTTATAAATCCAACCAAAATGCTATTTTAGAGTAGAAAATTAGGGAATCACAGCTATGTGATTGTTCAATAATCAAACTACAGTTAGTTCAAAAGGCTCATTTCTTCAGTGGAATAGAGTTCATAAAGAAATATACTAACATTTTAACTTTATTTTCATTCTGTATTTACTTATTTTTTGCTTGTTTGCTTAATAAACAACTTAAATAGATTTTTAAGTATTCGATATAGAAAGCTAACTTTTTCCTTTTCCTGTCTTCAAGGGCTTTAGATAGAAACACAGATCATATCACTATATATAAATAAATTTTATAGCTGCCCAAAACACTAAAATACTTTTAGTTAGTAATTCCAATAGAATTATAAGGATTCCTTAGGAGGGGCATTTTCTTTCTTCTAAAAGCATGTGTGTGTATGTGTGCATGTGTGTATAAGTGTGTCTGTGTCCTTGGAGTAATACAAACATTATCTCAAATTATTAAAGTTATTAATTTTAAGTACTCTATTTTAAAAATATAAATATTTTTATCCCTCAGTCTCAACATGGGTAGGTTAAATCCATTAATGAGACTTTGCTCTAACTAAAGACAAAAGACTAAAGATAAATGCTCCTTCCACTTTAGTTACATTTATGAGAGTAATACAATAACACAAAAAAATTCTTAAAATTTAAGAGCATAATGACAGTTTTTATTGGGCTCAGCATACATAATCCACAAGATATTTCCTTTCACTTTGTTGGGAAGATAACTTTAATAAAAAAATTTCCCTCACGGGTCAGATGCATGAATTTCCAATTAAGTATAGCTATTCTTTTTTTTTTTGAAATGGAGTTTTGCTCTGTTGCCCAGCCTGGAGTATAGTAGCCCGATCTGGGCTCACTGCAACCTCCCCTTCCTGGGTTCTAGTGATTCTCCTGCCTCAGCTTCCCAAGTAGCTGGGATTACAGGCATGTGCCACCACGCCAGGCGAATTTTTTGTATTTTTTTTTTTTTTTTTTTAGTAGAGGCGGGGTTTCTCCATGTTGATCAGACTGGTCTCAAACTCCCGACCTCAGATGATCCGCCCGCCTTGACCTGTCAAAGTGCTGGGATTACATGCGTGAGCCACAGCACCCGGCAAGTGTAGCTATTCTTAATTGTTAAATCAAATTTGAATTACCCAGTCCTTTTGTTTTTCTTGAGACAAATCACATCACTTTGGTTATTGCTCTATATCTTTAAGGGGCAGAGGGCAATTCAATGAATTTTTAAGCTATTCATTACTAATATCAGTTTTAAATGTATTTTGAGCTAAACATTGCAGTTAATTACACAGTTAAATATTTTAAGTATTATTTTCCCATACTATTTATATCCCTAAGAAAAATTGCAATAATTGGCAGTTGACTATAACAAGCTTAGGTTTACGCATTTACTCAACAATTACATTAGCCCTGACATGCAAAAATATATACATATTTTTTTCCTTTTATTGTGCTTAGGCCTTTTTCTAGATTCAAGAGGCAAAAGTAATACCATGCTATTTCAGTAAAAAACGAACTCCAAACAAGTGAGAATTTTTCCTGATGGATTTTTTGAACTCAATTCCAAATAAATGTGTTTTATAAACTTATGTATTATTTTTTTAAATAAGTGCTGTCTTTCAGAATTGAGCCATTTTTAAATTTTTTAGACTTCATTTTCCAGACTTATTTAGATTTCTCAATCCTGTTAAAGATTCCATAATTTAAGGCTTGTTTATTGATTATACTAATGTTAAGATTACTTTAAATTCTTTCCGAAATATGACTGGATACAAGTCAGTTTATAAATGGAAGAATTTACTTAACAAATGTACAATTTCCTGGCCCTGATTTATTTATATGCATTAATAGGTAATCAATTTCCTAGCTAAAAGAGACACAATAATAGCAAAGTTTTTCTCTTTTCCTCTCCCACAATGCCAAAATAAAGTATATTTTAATCAACCAAAAATATAAATATAACTGCATCTTTACTGAAGCATGAAAATTCCTACAACTTTCAATAACTTTAAAGAATATATAACAGAAACAATAAAATTAACACCTAAATAAAAGAGACTGTCTAGAATTGACACATCTAAATATGGGTGAAGCCCTGGGTATAATCTGTTGTGATGCATAATTCCTCTCCATTTATGGACCTGTGAAACTCAAGAATAAGTTATCTGCTCACAGAATACCTTGAAGAGACAGGAATAAGCAATTCCCATTCAAAATGAGATAAAATAAAAAGAAAAAGGGTGACTGATCCCAAGTCATTCTAAAACCCAGCTGGGCAAACTTGAGAACATTTCTGAGTCTGAGAATAATCCTCTGTGGTTTTCAGCTCTGCCCTCTTAAGTCATCCTTCTTTTTTCATGAAAAGTAGCATGGGTTAGCAGCTGAGTCATTTTAATAGTCTATTTCCTGCCTGTACACTTTTGGGAGTCCAGTAGCCTTCTTTCACTTAATACGGTTTCTGTCCCTTTTGGTCCAAGCTGGCAGTGTTCCACTGATTTAAAATTTTCGGAAATCCTGAGGCCTCATGTGTATTATGGGAATTCACTTCATTAGACAAGAGACTTCTCCACAAATCTTTCCTGTATAATCCCATTGCTATGATTTGAATGCTTGTTTTCTCCAAAATTCAGTTTGAAGTTTAGTTGCCATTGTGGCAGTGTTGACAGGTGGGACTTTTGGGAGGTGATTGGGCCATGAGGGCAAAGCCCTCATGGGTGCGATTAATGCCTTAAGTTCAGCCCCTTTTTGTGCCTTTGCACTTCCACCTTCCACCATGTAATGATAGAGTAAGAAGGCCATCACTTGTTGCTAGCACCTTGATCTTGGACTTTCCAGCCCCCATAATTGTGAGAAAATACATTTCTGTTCATCAGGTATTCTGTTATAGTAGCACAGAACAAACAAAGAAAAGTATCTTCATTTCTAGCTTCTGCTTGGTAACTAATGAGACTTGTGAGTCACACATTTATTCTTTTCAAAGAGCCTTTGTGTGACTAAATTCTCTTTTTGATCTTTCTGAGGTATCAGCAAAACGTCGTCCAGCAGTATCTCAGCTGCCCCTCTAGAATATGCTTTCCTGACAGTGAATCTCCATTTTAGCATTTTTCACAGTCTGGATGGATTGGAATGTCCCAAATCATCTCATCCTGGTTCCTTTTTGTGCAACAGTACTTCTTTCAAATGCAATTTCCCCTAGCATTTTACTACAAGCAACAACAACAAAAAACAGGCTGCACATTCAATTCTGCTTAAAACTGTTCTCAACTGAATGTCCAAGGCCATATCTCAAAAATTCTCCTCCTATGTAACTGCAGGACATTATTTCACTAATTAAGCTTTCTGCCACTGTATAACAAGAATCTCTTCTCATCCAGTTACCAATAGCATGTTCCTAATTTCCTCCTGGGCTCTCAATTTTAGCATCTTTAACTTCCATATTTCTACTGTCTGTTTATAATTATATATTCTCTAAGGTAATTTAGGTTTTCCCTACCATGCTCCTCACTTCTTTCTGAGTCCTTATGAGCAGAGTCTTTGACATCCATAATTCTACTAATGGTCTGTTCAAGGAAATCTAGGCTTTTTCTGTAAGGCTCCTCAATATTCTAGCCTCCACACACTGGTCAATTCTACATTTTAAGATAATCAATATTAGTCAGTGTTAAACTGATATAGAGGAAGAACTAGCAGGCTATTTCTCAATACACACACACACACACATGCGCACACACATACACACACACACACACACACACAGAGAGGAATTTATTGCAAGGAATTGGTTTATGCAGTTGTGTGCTTGACGAGACAAGTCCTAAGTCCATAGAGCTGGCCACCAGGAAAAGCAAGTTGAAACTCTTGTGCATGGCAGATATTACTATTCACAGGCAGGATTTCTTCAGGAAAGCCTCAGTTCTGTTTTAAAGCCCTTTCAACCGGTTGTACCAGGCCAGCCCAGATTATCTAGGATAATCTCCCTTGCTCAAAGTCAATTGATCATGAACTTCAATCGAATTCTACAAAATACCTTTTGCAGCAACATCTAGATTAGTGTTTGATTGAATAACTGGAAATCGTAGTCTAGTCAAGTTTGTACATCATAAAGTTCACGACAAGCTTAATAAACTTAAGTATATAAAAAGTGTCCTTTGGGAATCCAAATCACTTCCAACAGGCAATAACAGCTGGCTTTAGATTTTCCAAAACAACATTCAACAAAACAAGAAAAATACCTATAAAGTTCTGAGAAAATTGTGTAATCAAAAGTTTTATATGAAGCCAAGTATAAATACACCAAAAAACATTATCAGAAAACATAGCACCTACAACCTCTTCTTGGAATACAACAAGATGAAACACTAAATCTTGTTAAAACAGAGCCAATAAAATTGAACTAAAATAACTAAAGAATCAAGAGGCCTCAGGTATAACTCCCAATGCAATCCCTCCCCCCTCCCCCCTCCCCATGATAGGCCCCGGTGTGTGATGTTCCCCTTCCCGAGTCCAAGTGATCTCATTGTTCAGTTCCCACCTATGAGTGAGAACATGCGGTGTTTGGTTTTCTGTTCTTGTGATAGTTTGACGAGTTGATGGGTGCTGACGAGTTGATGGGTGCAGCACACCAACATGGCACAAGTATACATATGTAACAAACCTGCACGTTATGCACATGTACCCTAGAACTTAAAGTATAATAATAATAAATAAATTTTAAAAAAAAAGACAAAAAAAAAAAGAATCAAGAGGCCAATGGTAAAACAGAACGGAAGGGAAGAGGAGGGGAGGGGAAGGGAGGGGAGAGGAGGGGAGGGGAAGGGAGGGGAGGGAGAAAACTGGCAAGCATTCAACACATTTAAATACATCAGACTACAAGGTCAAACAACTGTAAGACTTGTAGAAAAAGTAAAAATGTTAGAATCCTTGAAAATATTTTTAACTATTAATTTTTTTCATATAGGGATATGTTTGGAAGGAGAAGTAAAAGAAAGCTTAAATGTGGTAAGTTTCTTATTTTATTAGTAGGATGTCAGTAGAGGAGATTGATAATTTAGGAACTACTTTAAGTTTCTAATTTGTAAAAGTATTCATTAAAAGGATCAAAAATAATACGATTACATATTATTAATTACGAATTATTAATTCCTGATAAAGCTAAATTCCCAATGCATAACACAGTATTTTAGCCAGACATATTGCTGCCTTCAACAATTTAGAGGTTTGGCTATCAATTCAAAGGAGAAAGATTACATATATTTATATTATCATCTTCTATTATCCAGATGAATTAAAGACATTTGGAAAGACATAGTGTTTTTTTTTTTTTTTAATTCTCATGGTATACTTTTAAAAAATGAATGTGTAAATAGCACACTTTTTTCTATAGCATATATAAATTTGTCAAAATTATATATGATCAAAGTAAACATTTATCAATCAGGTTATCTAACAATTTGCATTTGGGAGAAAAGTGCTGTTTGGGTGATATATTTCTAACATTTGAGATATAGTAAATAGTAAATTTCTCTGTTTTTTGCATGATGTTTCCTGGAAATATAAGACAACTTGGGTTATTTCCCTTTGGATTTATTCTAAAAGAGCAAGATTAATTGCTTGAATAAAGATAAGCTCACACTATTTATAATGCATCATATACTGTGTATGCAGTCCACTGTGCTGTACTTAATTTCTTTCATAGGATAACAAGCTTAAAGGATAAAGAAAATTGGAGACCAGCTATCACTCTATTAATGGGGTTTTAAAGAATATTTCATTAAAAAATTATATGAGAACTGAAAGAAAAAAACAGATTAGCAGGCACCAAGATAAAATGAATTGAAGGAAATAATGAACAGGTTGTTTTTAGTGGTCCATGGCAAATTGACAGAAGATATTAGTTAAATTGATAACAAATGTGAGCCTAACATATTGTATTGTCTTGAGGAAATAGGGGAAAAGTTCATATAATGTAGTTCAGATAATACATTGAAATATTCTTCAGAAATAGAGCAAAGAAGAAAAGATGGATGACTTTGACTACATTAAGATAAATAACTACTGTTCATTAAATGATCCCCTTTCTGTCAATGTCCATTCCCTTTTGGGTTGAAAATACCCTTTATAAGAATTGTGTCTAAAATATATAATATATAACACACTGTGACTGGATCATAGTTACAATGTTCATTATTTTCCTTTAACCCTGAAGCATGATCAAGAGACATTTTGTTGACAATCAGCTCTTCCTTGCGAACAATATAACCTGTGGACAGGCCTTCAGGGGCACTTCTTTGTTGAACATTAGTGTGGTCTTTTAGGTTCAAAGACTAGAATCAGTCAAATATAAGTGACTGAAAAAAGTGGTGGCCAAATGGGCAACAGGGCTGTCAAGGTAGGGTAAATCTGGATTCCTGAACAGGCTCATGTAAGTTAGTTGTAACCACATTTAGATATAAATATTTATGTGCATCCCTCAGTTTTAGACTTAAAACATGTACGTAGTTATTTCTCATATAAATTATCATGCTTTTTAGTTTGTACACACTTGATACTCCAGGTATATAATTTAAAAATTAAGATTGAAATCAATATAATAAACCATCCACCTGGTAGTTAAAAATATGATCCTAATAAAAAGAACATGGCAAGATCAAATATACAGCCTCACTTTCTGGTCAAAATGATAACTTACATAGAAGCAATTTAATCATTCTGCTAAATGTTGCCTGTGCTTAGGCTAATTGTTATCATCATTGGGCAGTAAAACAAAAGGTTTCATTAGTTCGGCCTTTCTATCTGTATCGTTACTCTATGCAGCCCTTTCATAACAGGCTAACAGCTGTTTCTCAGATTATTTACCCTAAAATCTGGGATCTTGATTCCAATTTTTAAAGGGATGTTTATGTTTCAAGCAGCATCAACATGTTTTACTTAAAATTGCACTTGAAAATAAAAAAGGAATATCATTTTTTCCCTGAGAAATACAGCTGCCCATTCATTTACTTTGTCATATGACCTGCTTCTGATCTGGTTTTTTTAAAAAATGTTTTTCCCTATATTTACTCCCATGAGGTTTAGATCAGTGTTACAAACTAAAGAGTAACATCTACTTCTCAATTGTGTAGCGTTTTCCCTCAAAAATCTTGACATTATTTTATCTTACTTTCAGATAAATCACCAAGGACTAAGAACAAATATGTGAGAATTATTATATTCATACTATGTAATGTTTTGAATAAAATTGTCATGTTACTGACTTAAAATACTAAAAATATAGTTCAAAGCTTTTTTTTCTTTTATTAGTTGTCCTGAGAAATTTAGAATAAGCTGTTCACACTGTCTCATTTGGTGACTCTTATGAACTCTGAGATATATTTATAAGGAAACTGTCTTTAAAAAGGAATTTATTCTTGAGCAATGAAACAGAATGGATTCTTTGCGGTAAGCTAACTGGTCCATGAAATAATTCAATCCATGATGCTACTTTTCTTTAATATGCTCCATTCAAAAGAGCTTACTGGCTCAAATATGAATAATACTTAAACTTTTGAACAATAATAGAAATTTATGTGAATGATACTTTTATTTTATTAACATGTTTAAGATGCAAAGTGTCCTTTTTCTGGAGAGGCACAGGCATGTGGGAAAACTCGAGAAATTATTACAGCAAACTAAAACATAGAATTTTTTATGTAACACCAGGATCTTAATATTAATTACATTTGGAAGCAGTTGAGAGAAATAATGGGTCATACATTTACTCATTTATTAACTGTAGCATTACTTATTTCAGGTTAAAAATTCAAATTAAAAACATTATACATTCTTATAAATTATACATATATATGTATTACCATGAAGCATTCCTTTATTAGAACATTTCATTTAAAAATTCAGGGCAAAAGAGGCGGAGCAAGATGGCCGAATAGGAACAGCTCCAGTCTCCAACTCCCAGCGCGAGCGACACAGAAGACCGGTGATTTCTGCATTTTCAACTGAGGTACTGGGTTCATCTCTCTAGGGAGTGCCGGACAATCGGTGCTGGTCCGCTACTGAAGCCCGACCAGCGAGAGCTGAAGCAGGGCGAGGCATCACCTCACCTGGGAAGTGCAAGGGGAAAGGGAATCCCTTTACCTAGCCAGGGGAACTGAGACACACAACACCTGGAAAATCGGGTAACTCCCACCCCAATACTGCGCTTTAAGCAAACAGGCACACCTGGAGATAATATTCCACACCTGGCCAGGAGGGTCCCACGCGCACGGAGCCTCCCTCATTGCTAGCACAGCAGTCTGCGATATCGCAGCAAGGCAGCAGCCAGGCTGGGGGAGGAGCGCCCGCCATTGCTGAGGCTTAAGTAGGTAAACAAAGCCGCTGGGAAGCTCAAACAGGGTGGAGCTCACAGCAGCTCAAGGAAACCTGCCTGTCTCCATAGACTCCACCTCTGGGGACAGGGCACAGATAACAACAAAAGCAGCAGAAACCTCTGAAGACGCAAAGGACTCTGTCTGACAGCTTTGAAGAGAGCAGTGGATCTCCCAATACGGAGGTTGAGATCTGAGAAGGGACAGACTGCCTGCTCAAGTGGGTCCCTGACCCCTGAGTAGCCTAACTGGGAGATATGCCCCACTAGGGGCAGTCTGACACCCCACACCTCACAGGGTGGAGTACACCCCTGAGAGGAAGCCTCCAAAGCAAGAATCAGACAGGTACACTCGCTGTTCAGCAATATTCTATCTTCTGCAGCCTCTGCTGCTGACACCCAGGCAAACAGGGTCTGGAGTGGACCTCAAGCAATCTCCAACAGACCTACAGCTGAGGGTCCTGACTGTTAGAAGGAAAACTATCAAACAGGAAGGACACCTACACCAAAACCCCATCAGTACGTCACCATCAACAAAGACCAGAGGCAGATAAAAACACAAAGATGGGGAAAAAGCAGGGCAGAAAAGCTGGAAATTCAAAAAATAAGAGCGCATCTCCCCCGGCAAAGGAGCACAGCTCATTGCCAGCAATGGATCAAAGCTTGACGGAGAATGACTTTGACGAGATGAGAGAAGAAGGCTTCAGTCCATCAAACTTCTCAGAGCTAAAGGAGGAATTACGTACCCAGCACAAAGAAACTAAAAATCTTGAAAAAACAGTGGAAGAATTGATGGCTAGACTAATTAATGCAGAGAAGGTCATAAACGAAATGAAAGAGATGAAAACCGTGACACGAGAAATACGTGACAAATGCACAAGCTTCAGTAACCAACTCGATCAACTGGAAGAAAGAGTATCAGCCATTGAGGATCAAATGAATGAAATGAAGCGAGAAAAGAAACCAAAAGAAAAAAGAAGAAAAAGAAATGAACAAAGCCTGCAAGAAGTATGGGATTATGTAAAAAGACCAAATCTACGTCTGATTGGGGTGCCTGAAAGTGAGGGGGAAAATGGAACCAAGTTGGAAAACACTCTTCAGGATATCATGCAGGAGAACTTCCCCAATGTAGTAGGGCAGGCCAACATTCAAATTCAGGAAATACAGAGAATGCCACAAAGAAACTCCTCGAGAAGAGCAACTCCAAGACACATAATTGCCAGATTCATCAAAGTTGAAATAAAGGAAAAAATCTTAAGGGCAGCCAGAGAGAAAGGTCGGGTTACCCACAAAGGGAAGCCCATCAGACTAACAGCAGATCTCTTGGCAGAAACTCTACAAGCCAGAAGAGAGTGGGGGCCAATATTCAACATTCTGAAAGAAAAGAATTTTAAACCCAGAATTTCATATCCAGCCAAACTAAGTTTCATAAGTGAAGGAGAAATAAAATCCTTTACAGATAAGCAAATGCTTAGAGATTTTGTCACCACTAGTTCTGCCTTACAAGAGACCCTGAAGGAAGCACTAAACATGGAAAGGAACAACCAGTACCAGCCATTGCAAAAACATGCCAAAATATAAAGACCATTTAGGCTAGGAGGAAACTGCATCAACTAACGAGCAAAATAACCAGTTAATATCATAATGGCAGGATCAAGTTCACACATAACAATATTAACCTTAAATGTAAATGGACTAAATGCTCCAATTAAAAGACATAGACTGGCAAACTGGATAAAGAGTCAAGACCCATCAGTCTGCTGTATTCAGGAGACCCATCTCTCACGCAGAGACATACATAGGCTTAAAATAAAGGGATGGAGGAAGATTTACCAAGCAAATGGAGAAAAAAAGAAAGTAGGGGTTGCAATACTAGTCTCTGATAAAATAGACTTTAAACCATCAAAGATCAAAAGAGACAAAGAAGGCCATTACATAATGGTAAAGGGATCAATTCAACAGGAAGAACTAACTATCCTAAATATATATGCACCCAATACAGGAGCACCCAGATTCATAAAGCAAGTTCTTAGAGACTTAGAAAGAGACTTAGATTCCCATACAATAATAATAGGAGACTTCAACACTCCACTGTCAACTTAGACAGATCAACGAGACAGAAAGTTAACAAGGATATCCAGGAATTGAACTCATCTCTGCAGCAAGCAGACTTAATAGACATCTATAGAACTCTCCACCCCAAATCAACAGAATATACATTCTTCTCAGCACCACATCGCACTTATTCCAAAATTGACCACATAATTGGAAGTAAAGCACTCCTCACCAAATGTACAAAAATAGAAATAATAACAAACTGTCTCTCAGACCACAGTGCAATCAAACTAGAACTCAGGACTAAGAAACTCAATCAAAACCTCTCAACTACATGGAAACTGAACAACCTGCTCCTGAATGACTACTGGGTACATAACGAAATGAAGGCAGAAATAAAGATGTTCTTTGAAACCAGTGAGAACAAAGATACAACATACCAGAATCTCTGGGACACATTTAAAGCAGTGTGTAGAGGGAAATTTATAGCACTAAATGCCCACAGGAGAAAGCAGGAAAGATCTAAAATTGACACTCTAACATCACAATTAAAAGAACTAGAGAAGCAAGAGCAAACACATTCGCAAGCTAGCGGAAGGCAAGAAATAACTAAGATCAGAGCAGAACTGAAGGAGATAGAGACACAAAGAACCCTCCAAAAAGTCAATGAATCCAGGAGTTGGTTTTTTGAAAAGATCAACAAAATTGACAGACCGCTAGCAAGACTAATAAAGGAGAGAAGAATCAAATAGACGCAATAAAAAATGATAAAGTGGATATCACCACTGACCCCACAGAAATACAAACTACCATCAGAGAATACTATAAACACCTCTACACAAATAAACTGGAAAATCTAGAAGAAATGGATAAATTCCTGGACACTTACACTCTTCCAAGACTAAACCAGGAAGAAGTTGAATCCCTGAATAGACCAATAGCAGGCTCTGAAATGGAGGCAATAATTAATAGCCTACCAACGAAAAAAAGTCCAGGACCAGATGGATTCACAGCTGAATTCTACCAGAGGTACAAGGAGGAGCTGGTACCATTCCTTCTGAAACTATTCCAATCAATAGAAAAAGAGGGAATCCTCCCTCACTCATTTTATGAGGCCAACATCATCCTGATACCAAAGCCTGGCAGAGACACAACAAAAAAAGAGAATTTTACACCAATATCCCTGATAAACATCGATGCAAAAATCCTCAATAAAATACTGGCAAACCGGATTCAGCAGCACATCAAAAAGCTTATCCACCATGATCAAGTGGGCTTCATCCCTGGGATGCAAGGCTGGTTCAACATTCGCAAATCAATAAACATAATCCAGCATATAAACAGAACCAAAGACAAGAACCACATGATCATCTCAATAGATGCAGAAAAGGCTTTTGACTAAATTCAACAGCCCTTCATGCTAAAAACGCTCAATAAATTCGGAATTGATGGAACGTACCTCAAAATAATAACAGCTATTTATGACAAAGCCACAGCCAATATCATACTGAATGGGCAAAAACTGGAAAAATTCCCTTTGAAAACTGGCACAAGACAGGGATGCCCTCTCTCACCACTCCTATTCAACATAGTGTTGGAAGTTCTGGCTAGGGCAATCAGGCAAGAGAAAGAAATCAAGGGTATTCAGTTAGGAAAAGAAGAAGTCAAATTGTCCCTGTTTGCAGATGACATGATTGTATATTTAGAAAACCCTCAGTCCAAAATCTCCTTAAGCTGATAAGCAACTTCAGCAAAGTCTCAGGATACAAAATTAATGTGCAAAAATCACAAGCATTCTTATACACCAGTAACAGACAAACAGACAGCCAAATCAGGAATGAACTTCCATTCACAATTGCTTCAAAGAGAATAAAATACCTAGGAATCCAACTTACAAGGGACGTAAAGGACCTCTTCAAGGAGAACTACAAACCACTGCTCAGTGAAATAAAAGAGGACACAAACAAATGGAAGAACATACCATGCTCATGGATAGGAAGAATTAATATCGTGAAAATGGCCATACTGCCCAAGATAATTTATAGATTCAATGCCATCCCCATCAAGCTCCCAATGAGTTTCTTCACAGAATTGGAAAAAACTGCTTTAAAGTTCATATGGAACCAAAAAAGAGCCCGCATCTCCAAGACAATCCTAAGTCAAAAGAACAAAGCTGGAGGCATCACGCTACCTGACTTCAAACTCTACTACAAGGCTACAGTACCCAAAACAGCATGGTACTGGTACCAAAACAGAGATATAGACCAATGGAACAGAACAGAGTCCTCAGAAATAATACCACACATCTACAGCCATCTGATGTTTGACAAACCTGAGAGAAACAAGAAATGGGGAAAGGATTCCCTATTTAATAAATGGTGCTGGGAAAATTGGCTAGCCATAAGTAGAAAGCTGAAACTGGATCCTTTCCTTACTCCTTATACGAAAATTAATTCAAGATGGATTAGAGACTTAAATGTTAGACCTAATACCATAAAAATCCTAGAGGAAAACCTAGGTAGTACCATTCAGGACATAGGCATGGGCAAAGACTTCATGTCTAAAACACCAAAAGCAACGGCAGCAAAAACCAAAATTGACAAATGGGATCTAATTAAACTAAAAAGCTTCTGCACAGCAAAAGAAACTACCATCAGAGTGAACAGGCAACCTACAGAATGGGAGAAAATTTTTGCAATCTACTCATCTGACAAAGGGCTAATATCCAGAACCTACAAAGAACTCAAACAAATTTACAAGAAAAAAACAAACAACCCCATCAAAAAGTGGGCAAAGGATATGAACAGACATTTCTCAAAAGAAGACATTCATACAGCCAACAGACACATGAAAAAATGCTCATCATCACTGGCCATCAGAGAAATGCAAATCAAAACCACAGTGAGATACCATCTCACACCAGTTAGAATGGCAATCATTAAAAAGCCAGGAAACAACAGGTGCTGGAGAGGATGTGGAGAAATAGGAACACTTTTACACTGTTGGTGGGATTGTAAACTAGTTCAACCATTATGGAAAACAGTATGGCGATTCCTCAAGGATCTAGAACTAGATGTACCATATGACCCAGCCATCCCATTACTGGGTATATACCCAAAGGATTATAAATTATGCTGCTATAAAGACACATGCACCATGTATTTTTATTGCGGCACTATTCACAATAGCAAAGACTTGGAATCAACCCAAATGTCCATCAGTGACAGACTGGATTAAGAAAATGTGGCACATATACACCATGGAATACTATGCAGCCATAAAAAAGGATGAGTTTGTGTCCTTTGTAGGGACATGGATGCAGCTGGAAACCATCATTCTTAGCAAACTATCACAAGAACAGAAAACCAAACACCGCATGTTCTCACTCATAGGTGGGAACTGAACAATGAGATCACTTGGACTCGGGAAGGGGAACATCATACACCGGGGCCTATCATGGGGAGGGGGGAGTGGGGAGGGATTGCATTGGGAGTTATACCTGATGTAAATGACGAGTAGTTGGGTGCTGACGAGTTGATGGGTGCAGCACAGCAACATGGCACAAGTATACATATGTAACAAACCTGCACGTTATGCACATGTACCCTAGAACTTAAAGTAAAATAATAAAAAAAAAAGGAAAAAAAAGAAAAAAAATAAAAATTCAGGGCAAAATACACTGTTTTAAATTCCTTAAAGTAAAGATAGTCAGAATCAAAATTATGAAACCTGAAGATGGCTTATATTTTACATTTATTAGAATAAAATTTAAATGTTGTCAAGAATGTTAAGTCAACAAAACAAAATGTTAATTCACGATGTTAAAACAGCAACAATCTAAAATAATTCAATTATTTATTGAAAAATTATGTGACAGACACTGTGTTAGGTAATAGGGATAAAAAGAGAGCAAAGTGGCCCTTCCTTTCATGGAGATCACGGCCTACTGGAATACAAGACAGAGAGATAATAAAGAAGCAAATGAACAAAAACAAAATAATTATTACTCATGTAACACAAGTAAAGGATGTAGTGATATGAGAGAAAATAATATAGTAGATACAAAAAAATGAACCATATAAGGTAGGTTTGCAAGAAATTTCTTTCATAGAAATTGAAAGCACAAGCATATTTTTAGGGACACAAATACCAAATACCAGAAAGGTCAAATTCAAAATGTCTGGCATTCAATAAAAATTACCAGGCATGCAAAGAGGTAGGAAAATACAACTCATACTGAGGAGAAAAATCAATCTAAACCGATCTTCAATTGACACAGATGATAGATTTCATAGACAATGACATTAAAACGGTTATTATAACTATATTCTGCATGTTCAGGAAGTTAAAGGAAGTAGAAACATGAATGACTAAAATTACACATCTTGAAATGAAATATACAAATCTGAGATGAAAAACACAGTTGATGGGATTAATGGCAGATTATACTTTGCATAAGAAAGATAAGTAAAATTGAGAGCATACCAATGAAAACTCTGCAAATGAAACAGGGAAAAAAGAGTAAAAAAATAAACAGAGTATCAGTGAGCTGTGGAACCAAGATCAAATAGCCAAATACATGTGTAATTCAAGTTCCCTAAAGAAGCAGAATAAAGACAGAACAGAATATTTGAAGAAATAATGACCAATTTTCCAAATTAAATTAAAATTATAAGCTCATAGGTCCAAGAAGCTCAACAAACTCCTAGCATAAGATACATGAATGAAACTACAGAAAAATCATAATCAAACTGTATAAAACTGGTGATAAACACTCTTTAATGAATCCAGACAAAAAAGACATTACATACAGAGGAACAAAGATAGGAATTAGAAACAATGAGATTTCAATATTCCCTTTAAAATAATCGAGAGAACAAGTACATTGAAAACCAACAAGGATATAGAGTTGAATAATACTACCAATAACTTAACTAAATTGACATTGACAAAACATTTCAACATACAACAACATAATACACATTCTCCTCAAATGCACACAGAACATGTTCTATGACTTATTAAATTCTGCATTAAAAACTCAATAAATTTCAAAAGAGTCAAGTTATATTCAATATGCTCTATGACTAAAATGGAGTTAAGTGAAAAATAAAAATCTATATATATCTGAAAAATTTTGAAAATTTCAGAAACTATACAACATTTCTAAATAACTCCTGGCTCAAAGGGAAATTAGAAAATATTTTGAACTAAACGGTAACAAAAACATAAAATATTCATATCTCTGGGCTGTCACTAAAATGATACTTTGAAACCTATAGTACCAATGCCTATATTAGAAAAGAAATACTTCTCAAATTAAAGAGCCAAGCTTTTACCTTAAGACTTTTGAAAAGGAAGAGTAAATAAAACCCAGAAAATATAAAATAAAGCAAAAAATACAGATCAGAGCAGAAAATGGTGAAATATAAAACAGAAAAGCAATTGAGAAAATCAATGAAACAAAAAATGATTATTTAAGATCAATAGAATTGATTAAATTTTAGCCAAAAAAAGAAGACAAAAAATTTTTCAATATCAGGAATGGGAACAATGTTATCACTACAGCATCTACAGGTAATTAAAGTGAATGACAGGGGAATATTATAAACAACTTTATGCCAATAAATTCAACAACTTTGATAAACTTGACAAATTCTTTGAAAGACACCAATTAACAAAGTTCACTCTAGGAGAAATGGAAAAGCTGTATATATGAGAGAAATTGAATTTGTGGTTAAACACCTTCCCACAAAAGAAACCTACATGCCCAGATAGCTTCAGTGATAATTTTCACCTAATACTTAAGGGAGGAATTATAGCAATTCTTTGGAAGACCTCAAAGATATTTGAATAGGAAGGAATGCTTCACAATTCATTATGTGAGTCAAAATATTTCCAATATAAAAACAAGGCAAATATATTACAAGAGAATTGCAGAAAAATATCCCTCAAGAACATAGATTTAAAAATTCTTAAAAATTTAGCAAACTGAATTTAGCAATATACAAAATAAAAAAAAATACATCATGGACTTGAGGTAGAGCAAGATGGTGCAATACAAGGCTCCACCAATTATATCCCCCCTACCCCCTGCTGCAGGGACACCAATTTAACAAGTATCTATCAAAAAACAAACAAACAAAGAAAAGCAAAACACCATCATAAGAAGCAAAAGTCAAGTGAGTACTCACAGTACCTGGTTTTAACTTCATGTTGCTGAAAGAGGCACAGAAGAGATAGGAAAAACACTCTTTAATTGCCAATGCCACCCCTCCCCATTCCCTGGCAGCATCAGCATGGTGTGAAGAGCATTTCTGTGCATTGGGAAGAGGAGGGTATTTTCTGTGCGTTGAAGGGATGCATTGAACTCAGTGTAGCCTTATTGTAAAAGTAAACAAAACAACACAAAACTCTGCTGATTCCTGCACACAGAGGGAGCATTTAAATTAGCCCTAACCAGAGGGGAATGGCAGATCCCAGCAGTCTGAACTTGAATTCCCACAAGCCTTGGCCACTATGGATTAAAGTGCTTTGGGGCCCTAAATAAATTTTTAAGAAAATCTAGGCCATGAGGACTGAAACTCTTAGGCAAGTCCTAGTACTGTATTGGACCCAGAGACAGTGGACTGAGGGGAAATGGGACCTATTGAGACACTAGCCAGGGTGGTTAAAGGTAGTTTTGACATCACCCCTCCCCTAAGCCCAGGCTGCAAAGCTCATGGCTCGAAAGAGACCCCGTGCCTCTGCTTGAGGAGAGGAGAGGAAAGGAAAGGGTGGGGAGGACTTTTCCTTGCTTCTTGGATACCAGCTCAGCCACAGTAGAATAGGGCACCTGTCAGACTCATGAGGCCCACCTTCCAGGCCCTAGCTCCCAGGCAATATTTCTAGACACACTGTGGGCAGGATTCATCACCCATTAACTAAAAAGCCCTTGGGCTGAATAACCAGCAGTGATACCCAGTTATTACACTGAAGGCCTTGAGTGAGACTCTGAGACTTGCTGGCTTCAGGTGAGACTCAGCACATTCTCAGCTGTGGTGGCTACAGGGTGAGACTCCTTCCACTCTAGAAAATCAGAGAAAAAGCAAAGGAGACATTGTTTTCCACCTTAGATACCAGCTTGACCACAGGGGGATATAACACCAAGTGTGCTCTTTGGGTCCCCAATTCCAGGACTTGGCTCTTGGACAGCTTTGAACCTGCATTGAGCTTGAGGGGGTCCACTACCTGAAGGGTGAGTCCCAAGCCAGGCAGCATTCACCACAAGCTGACTGAAGAGCCTTTAGGCTTTAAAGGAAAATTAGCTGTAGTCTGGCAGTACTCCCTGTGGGTCTGTGGTGGTAGGGGCCATGGGGTGAGGCTACTCTGCCTTTAAAGGGGAGAGAAGAGTGGGAAGGACTGCATCTTGCAGTTTGAGTGTGAGCTCAGCTGCAGTACAATAGAACACTAGATAGAATTCTAAGGTTATTGATTCTAATTTCTGGCTCCCAAATGTCACCTCTGGACACATCCAGGGCTTGGAGGAACTCACCACTCTGAAGGGATTGACACAGGCCTGGCTAACTTTGCCACCTGCTGATTGTAGAGCCCGAAGGCCTTCAGCAAATACAGGTTGTAGCCAGAGAGTGGCTTCAGCAAGCCTTCAGTGAGACCTTCAGGTCTGAGCCAGTACAGTCCTAGTGGAGGTGGCCACAGGGGTGAATGCTCACTCCACCTGCAGCTCCAGGTGGCTCAGAACAGAGAGACTCCATTCATTTCAGAGAAAATAAGGGAAGAGAACAAGAGTCTGCCTGGTAATCCAGAGCATTCTTCTGGATCTCATCCAAGACCATCATGGCAGTACCTCTATGAGTCTAAGAACCACAGGGTTATGGAGTTTTGTGTGTGTAGGGGCGGGGGGGCAGGGTGGTGCTTAAAGTAAATACAGCTTAGACAAAAATACCCACATCCTTTCAAATATCTGGAATGCCTTCCCAGAAGGATGGGTACAGACAAGCCCAGACTAAGAAGACTATAATAAATACCTGACTCTTCCATGCCCAGACACTGAAGAACATAGGCAAGCATCAAGGACATCCAGGAAAACGTGACCTCACCGAATGAATTAAATAAGGCACCACAGACTAATCCTGGAGAAACAGAGATATGTGACCTTTTAGATAGACAATTTAAAATAGCTATGTTGAGGAAATTCAAAGAAATTCAAGATAACACAAGAAGGAATTCATAATTCTATCAGGTAAGTTTAACAAATAGACTAAAAAAAATTAAAAGAATCAAGCAGAAATTCTGCAGCTGAAAAGTGCAATTCACATGCTGAAGAATGCATCAGAGAAATTTAACAGCAGAATTGATCAAGCAGAAGAAAGAATGAGTGAGCTTGAAGACAGGCTATTTGAAAATACACAGAGGAGACAAAAGAAAAAAGAATAAAAAAACAACAAAGCATGCCTATAGAACCTATTAATAGAAAATAATCTCAAAAGGAAAAACTTTCATTGGCCTTAAACTGCTTTAAGTAGAGAAAGAGATAGGGATAGAAAGTTTATTAAACAGAATAATAACAGAGAACTTCCCAAACCTTAGAAATATATCAACATGTAAGTACAAGAAGGTTATAGAACACCTCCAGGCATTTAATAATCGAGTTCCCACAGGTCAAGGATAAAGAAAGGATCTTAAAAGCAGCAAGAGAAAAGAAACAACATATAACAGAGTTACAATACATCTCGCAACAGACTTTTCAGTGGAATGCTTATAAGTCAGGAGAGAGTGGCATATCATATTTAAGGTGCTGAAGGAAAAAGAAAAAAAAAAAAAAACTTCTACCCTCTAAGACTATATCTGGTGAAAATGTCCTTCAAAATGAAGGAGAAATAAAGAGCTTCCTAGACAAAAGCTGAGAGAGTTGATTCACACCAGACCTTTCCTATAAGAAATACTAAAGGGAGTACTTCAATCAGAAAGAAAAGGATATTAATGAGTAATAAGAAATCAACTGAAGATACAAAACTCAATGGTAACAGTAAGCACAAGGAAAAACACAGAATATTATAACAGAATCTTATAACCATAATGTGTAAACTATTCTTAAATAGAAAGACTAAACAATGAACCAATCAAAAATAATAACTACAACAACTTTTCAAGACATAGACAGTATAATAAGATATAAATAGAAACAAAAAAGTTAAAAAGCAGAAGGACAAAGTTAAAGTGTAGTCTTTACTAGTTTTCTCTTTCTTTGTTTATGCAAGGAGTGTTAAGTTACTATCAGCTTAAAATAATGGGTTATAAGAGTATTTGTAAGCCTCATGTTAACCTCAAACCAAAAAATATACAATGAATACACAAAAAATAAACAGCAATAAACTATATGATGTCACCACAGAAAATCACCTTCACTAAAAGGAAGATAAGAGGGTAAGAAAGAAGGAAGAAAATAATACAAAACAACCAGATAACAAATAACAAAATGTCAGGAGTAAGTCCTTACTTATCAATAATAACATTTAATGTAATTAACTAAACTCTCCCATCAAAAAACATACAGTGGCTGAATGGATTAAAAAACAAGAACCAATGATTTGTTGCCTATAAGAAATACACTTAACCTATTAAGACACACATATACTAACAATAAAGGAATGGGAAAAAGATATTCCATACCAGTAGAAACAACAAAAAAAGGCAGTAGTAGCTATACTTACATAACACAAAGTAGATTTCAAGACAAAATCTGTAATAAGAGACAAAGAAGGTCACTACATAATGATAAAGCAGATAGTTCAGCAAGAGGAGATGAGAATTATAAATATGTATGCACTCAACACTGGAGCACCCAGGTATATAATGCAAATATTATTAGAGCTAGAGAGACAGATATAAGCCCCAATACAATAATAGCTTGAGACTTCAACACCCCACTTTCAGCACTGGACAGATTTCCCAAGCAGAAAGTCTACACAGAAACATTGAACTTCATGTGCACTATGGACCAAATGGACCTAATAGATATTTACCAAAAATTTCATCCAATGGCTGCAGAAGATGCATTCTTTTCCCCAGCACATGAATCCTTTGAAAGGATAGACAATATGTTAGTTCAGAATACGAGTCTTAAAACATTCAAAAACAATTGAAATATCAAGCATAATCTTTAACCACAGTGGAATAGAAGTAGAAATCAATAACAAGAGGAATTTTGGAAACTATAAAATACATATACATTAAACAGTATGCTTGTGAATGATCAGTAGGTGAATGAAAAAATTAAGAAGAAAATCAAAAATTTTTTTGAAACAAGTGATAATGGAAACACAACATACCAAAACCTATGGGATAAAGCAAATCAGTACTAACAGGTAAGTTTATAGCTCTAAGTCCCTACATCAGAAAGGAAGAAAAGCTTCAAATAACCACACAATGCATCTTAAAAAAAACTAGAAAAGCAAAAGCAAATGTAATCCAAAAATAGTAGAAGAAAGTAAATAATAAAGATTTGAGCCAAAATAAATGAAGTTGAAATGAAGAAAATAGAAAAGATCAAGGAATAAGTGTGTGTGGTTTTTTTTTTGAAAAGTTAAACAAAACTTACAAATCTTAAGCTAGACTAAGACAAAAAGGAGAAGCTCCAAATAAAATCAGTGATGAAAAAGGAGACATTACAACTGATATTGAGAAATTCAAAGGTTCATTAGTGGCTACTATTAGTAAATAAGAGCCAAAACATTGGAAAATCTAGAAGAAATGGACAAACTCCTAGAAACATACAACCTGCTAAGAATAAGCCATGAAGAAATCCAAAACCTGAACAGACTAATGACAGTTTAAAATATTGAAGTCACAATAAAAAATCATGCAATTAAAAAAAAGCCAGGATCAGTAGTTGCACTGCTGAATTCTACCAAACATTTAAAGAAAAACTAATACCAATCCTACTCAAACTATTCCAAAAAATAGAGGAGGAAGGAATACTTCCTAACTCATTCTAGGAGTCAATGTTATCCTGATACCAAAACCAGAAAAAGGCACATCAAAAAGAAAGAAAGAAAGAAAGAAAGAAAGAAAGAAAGAAAGAAAGAAAGAAAGAAAGAAAGAAAGAAAGAGAAGGAAGGAAGGAAGGAAGGAAGGAAGGAAGGAAGGAAGGAAGGAAGGAAGGAAGGAAGGAAGGAAGGAAGGAAGGAAGGAAGGAAGGAAGGAAGGAAGGAAGGAAGGAAGGAAAGAAAGAAAACTGCAGGTCAATATATCTGGTAAATATTGACAAATATTTATCAAATTACTAGCAAATTGAGTTCAAGAGTACATTGAAAAAAATCATTCATCATGACCAAGTGGGATTTATCCCTGAGATGCAAGAATGTTTCAATATATGCAAATAAATCAATGTGATACATCATATCACCAGAATGAAAGACAAAAACTAAATGATCAGTTTGATGCTAAAAAAGCATTTAATAAAATTCAACATCTCTTCATGATAAAAACCCTCAAAATATTGGGTATAAAAAGAATACACCTTAACATAATAAAAGTCATATATGACAGAGCCACAGCTAGGATCATACTGAATGGGAAAAACCTGAAACCCTTTTCTCTAAAATCTGAAACACAGTAAGGATGCCCACTTTCACCACTGTTACTCAATTTAGTACTAGAAGTCCTAGCTAGAGCAATCAGACAACAGGAAGAAATAAAGGACATCCAAATGGGAAAGCAAGAAGTCAAATTATCTTTGTTTGCAGATGATATGATCTTATATTTTGAAAAACCTACAAACTCCACCAAAAAAAGTATTATTACTGAAAAACAAATTCAGTAAAGTTGCAGAATACAAAGCTAACATATAAAAAGTAGTAGCATTTCTATATGCCAACAGTGAAAAATCTGAAAAAGAAATGTCAAAAAAGTAATCTCATTTGCAATAGACACACATAAAAATTAAATATCTAGGAATTAACCAAAGAAGCAAAAGATCTCTATCATGAAAACAGTAAAACAAAGATGAAAGATATTGAAGAGGCCACCAAAAAAAGGAACATATTTCATTTTCATGGATTGAAAGAAGCAGTTTTGTTCAAATGTACATACTACCCAAAGAAATCTACAGATTTCCATGCAATCCCTATCAAAATACCAATGACATTTTTCATAGAAATAGAAAAGAAAAATCCTAAAATTGATGAGGAAAAGACCCAGAGTAGCCAAAGTTATCCTAAGCAAAAAGAGCAAAACTGGAGGAATCACATTACCTAACTTCAACTTATACTACACAGCTATGGTAACCAAAACAACATGATACTGGCATAAAAACAGACACATTGACCAATGGAACAGAAGTGAGAACTCAGAAACAAATCTACCCACCTATAATGAACTCATTTTTGGAAAAAGTGCCAAGAACATATATTGGGGAAAAGACAATCTCTTCAATAAATTGTGCTGAGAAAACTGGATGTCCATATTTAGAAGAATGAAGTGAGACCCCCATGTCTTGCTCTATACAAAAATCAAATCTAAATGGATTAAATACTTAAATCTAAGACCTCAAACTGTGAAATTACTACCAGAAAACATTGGGGGGAATCTCCAAGAGACTGGTCTGGGAAAAAATTTATTGAGTAGTAATACCCCATAAGAACAGGCAACCAAAGCAAAAATTGACAATAGAGTCAGATCAAGTTGAAAAGCTTCCACACAGCAAAGTTAACAATCATCAAAGTGAGAAAACACCACATAGAATGGTAGAAAATATGTGTAAACTACCATCTAACAAGGGGTTAATAACCAGAATACACAATGGGCTCAAACAACTCTATAGGAAAAAAATCTGATAATCCAATTAAAAACTGGGCAAAAGATTTGAATAGATATTTCTCAAAAGAGACATACAAAAGGCAAATAGGTATATAAAAATGTGCTCAACATCAGTGATCATCAGAGAAATGTAAGTCAAAACTACAATGAGATATAATCTCATCTTAGATAAAATAGCTTATATCCAAAAGATAGGCAATGACGAATGCTGGCAAAGTTGTGGAGAAAAGAGAACCCATTTACATTAGCACAAACAGTGCTAAAAATAAAGCTACCATATGATCTAGCAATCCCACTGCCCCGAAAAAGGAAATCAGTATATCGAAGAGATATCTACACTTTCATGTTTGTTGCAGCGCTGTTCAAAATAGCCAAAATTTGGTTAAGTGTCCATTAATGAAGGAATAAATCGAATGTGTTTAGTATTCAGCCATAATAAAGAATAAGATCCTGTCATTTGCAACAACATGGATGGGACTGGAGCTCATTATGCTAAGTGAAATAAGCCAGGCCAAAAAGGCACACATCACATGTTCTTACTTATTTATGAGATCTAAAAATCAAAGAATTGAACTCATGGAGATAGAGAGCAGAAAGATAGTTTCTGGAGGCTGCGAAGGGAAGGGTCGGGTCAGGGGAGATGGGGTGATTAATTGGTACAATAATAATAATAATAAAAAATAAGACCTAGTATTTGACAGCACAACAGGGTGACTTTAGTAAATAATAACCTAATTGTGCATTTTAAAATAACTAAAAGTGTATAATCAGATTGTAACACAAAGCATAAATGCTTGAGCGGATGGATACGCCATTTTGCATGATGTGATTATTATGCATTGTATGTCTGTACCACAGCATCTCATGTACTCCATCAATATATACACCTACTATGTGCCCACAAAAATTTAAAAAATTAATTTAAAAATGCATTATGAGTAAGTAAGGTTTATTCCTGAGATTCTGGTTTAACAATTAGACAATAAGTCTAAAGCCTTAAGACTTTAGGAAAAAAAAGCAATTGATTGAAAATTAATCAATTAAATTCACCATGTTATTTAACCACATAATATCTCAATAGATGCAGAAAAAGTATTTTACAAAATCTAATATTCTTTTTCTCATAAATTTTCTCAGCAGTGTACAGAGGGACATTTCTTCAACATGATAAAGGACGTCTACAAAAAGCAACAGCTAACATCACGTGTAATGGTGAAAACTTGTATGTTTTCCCCTTAAATTCAGTAACAAAGCACTTCCTTTCACCATTGTGGTGATTCTACTTAGTGCCATAAGGCCAGAAAAAGTGATGACAGGCATCTATCTTAGAAGGGAAGCAATAAAACTGTCTTTACTCACAGACTACATGTTTATCTATGTATAAATCCTATAAAATGTACAAAAGCTGCTAGAACAAGTGACTTTAGTCAGCTTGCAGATCACAAGCTATATATTTAAAAATCTATTGTTTTAATATATGTGCAATAAAAATCAGAAATTAATATAAAAATTGTATCATGATATATTAAACATAGAAGTATAAATCAAATAAGAGATACACAAGACTTGAACACTGAATGCTATAAACATTACTAGTAGAAGTTAAGGAAAATCTAAATAAATGGAGAGATATGTCATATTCATTCATCAAAATATTCAATATTGTAAGATATCAATTCTCCCCAAATTGATCTATAGATTCAATGCAATCCCAATTATAATTCTAACACAATTATTTGTAGAAATTGACAAGATGATTTCTAAAATAAATATGAAAATATGAAGCATGTAGAATAGCCAAAACAATTTTGAAAAAAAATAAAATGAAGAACATATACTATCAATATTAAAACTTATCACAGAGCTGCAGTAATCAAGACAGGATGATATTCATGTAAAGATATATAAATAGAAAAACAGAATTGTATAGAGTTCAGAAATAGATCCAGATATATATGGTTAACTTGATATTTGACAAAGTTTTAAAGATGACTTAGTGTGGAAAAGACAGTCTTTTCAAACTTTTTTGAGGAATAATTGACATATAAAAAGTTGTACAAAATTAGTGTATACATATTGTGCATAAGTATATACCCATGAAACTATCACCATCATCAAGACAATAAACATATCCATCGCCTCCCAAAGTTTCCTTTTGCTCTCTTTATTATCATTATTGCTTTGTTTCAAATTGAAAACTTTAAATATGTAAAGTTTGTTATTGTCAATTAGGCCTTAATAAACTTGTTTAAAACTTGAATAAAGACAATTATTCTCTAGGAAAGTTTAATTTTAAGAATGACATTGGAAAGTAAGAAAGAGTGGGTTTAAAAAAAAAGCTTTAAACAAATAGGGTATATTGCATGATGCTGGGGTAATTTCAACAGCAGCATCATGCAACATACCATGTAACAAACTTGCACATGTACCCCTGTATCTAAAATAAAAGTAGAAATTTTTTTTAAAAAAAGAAATGAGTAAAAAAAAATGACAAAAAGAAAGCAATTTACAATATCATAGGAAAGAAGAAACAATTAATTTTACAAAGTGTGACACCTGTATACTAAAAACTGCAAAAGAACAAATTGGACCTCTACCTCACACCATACACAAAAATTAATTATTAATTTAAAATGGATGATAGTCCTAAGTGTGAGAGCAAAAACCATAACATTCCTAGAAGGAAACACAGGAGTAAATTTTCATAACCTTGGGTTAGGCAATGGTTTCCTAAATATAACACCAAAATCACAATGACAAAAGAAAAAAAACTCAGTAAACTGCACTTTGACAAAAACAAAAACAAAAAAACAAACAAATGAACAAACAAAGAACTTAGGCTTCAAAGGAAACCATCAAGGAAATGAAAAGACAACCCATAGACTGGAAGAAAATATCTGTAAATCTTATTTGTGGTAAAGGACTTGTATAAGGAATATGTAGAGCACTTCCACAACTCAACAATAAAAAAGACAAAAAAAAAGTTAATGGGCAAATTATTTGAATGACCCTTTCTCCAAAGAATATATACACATGAGCAATAACACGTGAATAGATATTCAACATCATTAGTCATCAGGGAAATGTAAATCAAAACCACAATGAGGTACCACTTCACATCTACTAGAATGATTATAATCAAAAAGACAGAAAGTAACAGGTGACAACAAAGATTATTGAGAAGCTAGAACTCTCATATGTTGTTTGTGAGATTGTAAAATGGTGCAACAACTTTGCATAAGAGTTTGTCAATTCTTGAATACGCTAAAGATATACCATATGACGCAGCAATTCCACCCCAGGTATCTACCCATGAAATATTAAAATATATGTTCATACAAAAACTTGTAATCATGTTCTTTGCTGTGTTATCAAAAATAGCTGAAAATTGGAAAATTTAGCTATTCATCAACTGATGAGTAGGTAAACAAATGTTCATCAGCTGATGAGTAGGTAAACAAAATGTTCATCAACTGTTGAGCAGCTAAACAAAATTTTGACACATACACGTGTATGTTCATCACAGCAGCAAAGACATGGAATCAACCTAAATGCCAATAAAGGTAGACTGGATTAAGAAAATGTGATATATATATATACACATACACACAATTACAATGCATGATGTGTGTGTGTGTGTGTGTATATATATATATATATATATTTCTCTTTTTATTAAAGTTCTAGGGTACATGTGCACAATGTGCGGTTTTGTTACATATGTATACCTGTGCCATGTTGGTGTGCTGCACCCATTCACTTGTCATTTACATTAGGTATATCTCCTAATGCTATCTCTCCTCCCTACCCCCTCCCCACAATAGGACCCGGTGGTGTGTGATGTTCCCCTTCCTGTGTCCAAGTGATCTCATTGTTCAATTCCCACCTATGAGTGAGAACATGTGGTATTTGGTTTTCTTGCAATAGTTTGCTGAGAATGATGGTATCCAGCTTCATCTGTGTCCCTACAAAGGACACAAACTCATCCTTTTTTATGGCTGCATAGTATTCCATGGTGTATACGTGCCACATTTTCTTAATCCAGTGTGTCACTGATGGACATTTGCACTGATTCCAAATCTTTGCTATTGTGAATAGTGCCACAATAAACATACGTGTGCATGTGTCTTTATAGCAGCATGACTTATAATCCTTTGGGTATATCCCCAGTAATGGGATGGCTGGATCAAACGGTATTTCTAGTTCTAGATCCTCAAGGAATTGCCACACTGTTTTCCACAATGGTTGAACTAGTTTACAGTCCCACCAACAGTGTAACAGTGTTCCTATTTCTCCACATCCTCTCCAGCCCCTGTTGTTTCCTGTTTTTTTAATGATCACCATTATAACTGGTTTGTCAAAGATCAGATGGCTGTAGATGTGTGGTATTATTTCGGAGGGTTCTGTTCTGTTCCATTGGTCTATATGTCTGTTTTGGTACCAGTACCATGCTGTTTTGGTTACCGTACACTTGTAGTATAGTTTGAAGTCAGGTAGCATGATGCCTCCAGCCTTGTTCTTTTGGCTTAGGATTGTCTTGGCAATGCGGGCTCTTTTTTGGTTCCATGTGAACTTTAAAGCAGTTTTTTCCAATTCTGTGAAGAAACTCATTGGTAGCTTGATGGGGATGGCATTGAATCTATAAATTACCTTGGGCAGTATGGCCATTTTCACAATATTGATTCTTCCTATCCATGAGCATGGTATGTTCTTCCATTTGTTTGTGTCCTCTTTTATTTCACAGAGCAGTGGTTTGTAGTTCTCCTGGAAGAGGTCCTTCACATCCTTGTCAGTTGGATTCCTAGGTATTTGATTCTCTTTGAAGCTATTGTGATTGGGAGTTCATTCATGATTTGGCTCTCTGTTTGTGTGTTACTGGTGTACAAGAATGCTTGTGATTTTTGCACATTGATTTTGTATCCTGAGACTGCTGAAGTTGCTTATCAGCTTAAGGAGATTTTGGGCTGAGACAATGGCGTTTTCTAAATATACAATCATGTCATCTGCAAACAGGGACAATTTGACTTCTTCTTTTCCCAACTGAATACCCTTTATTTCTTTCTCTTGCCTGATTCTCCTAGCCAGAACTTCCAACACTATGTTGAATAGGAGTGGTGAGAGAGGGCATCCCTGTCTTCTGCCAGTTTCCAAAAGGAATGCTTCCAGTTTTTGCCCATTCAGTATGATATTGGCTGTGGGTTTGTCATAAATAGCTCTTATTATTTTGAGATATGTTCCATCAATACCGAATTTATTGAGAGTTTTTAGTATGAAGGGATGTTGAATTTTGTCAAAGGCCCTTTCTGAATTTACTGAGATAATCATGTGGTTTTTGTCTTTGGTTCTGTTTATATGCTGGATTATGTTTATTGATTTGCATATGTTGAACCAGACTTGCATGCCAGGGATGAAGCCCACTTGATCATGGTGGATAAGCTTTTTGATGTGCTGCTGGATTCGGTATGCCAGTATTTTATTGAGGATTTTTGCATCGATGTTCATCAGGGATATTGGTCTAAAATTCTCTTTTTTTGTTGTATCTCTGCCAGGCTTTGGTATCAGGATGATGTTGGCCTTGTAAAATGGCTTAGGGAGGATTTCCTCTTTTTCTATTGATTGGAATAGTTTCAGAAGGAATGGTACCAACTCCTCCTTGTACCTCTGGTAGAATTCGGCTGTGAATCCGTCGGGTCGTGAACTTTTTTTTGGTTGGTAGACTATTAATTATTGCCTCAATTTCAGAGCCTGCTATTGGTCTATTCAGGGATTCAACTTCTTCCTGGTTTAGTCTTGGGAGAGTGTAAGTGTCCAGGAAATTATCCAGTTCTTCTAGGTTTTCTAGTTTATTTGCATAGAGGTGTTTATAGTATTCTCTGATGGTAGTTTGCATTTCTGTGGGGTCGGTGGTGATATCCGCTTTATCATTTTTTATTGCATCTATTTGATTCTTCTCTCTTTTCTTCTTTATTAGTCTTGCTAGCAGTCTATAAATTTGTTGATCTTTTCAAAAAACCAGTTCCTGGATACATTGATTTTTTGGAGGGATTTTTGTGTCTCTATCTCCTTCAGTTCTGTTCTGATCTTTGTCATATCTTGCCTTCTGCTAGCTTTTAAATGTGTTTGCTCTTGCTTCTCTAGTTCTTTTAATTGTGATGTTAGGGTGTCAATTTTAGATCTTTCCTGCTTTCTCTTGTGGGCATTTAGTGCTATAAATTTCCCTTTACACACAGCTTTAAATGTGTCCCAGAGATTCTGGTATGTTGTATGTTTGTTCTCATTGGTTTCAAAGAACATCTTTATTTCTGCCTTCATTTCGTTATGTACCCAGAAGTCATTCAGGAGCAGGTTGTTCAGTTTCCATGTAGTTGAGAGGTTTTGATTGAGTTTCTTAGTCCTGAGTTCTAGTTTGATTGCACTGTGGTCTGAGAGACAGTTTGTTATAATTCCCGTTCTTTCCATTTGCTGAGGAGTGATTTACTTCCAACTATGTGGTCAATTTTGGAGTAAGTGGAATGTGGTGCTGAGAAGAGTGTATATTCTGTTGGTTTTGGGTGGAGAGTTCTGTAGATGTCTATTATGTCCGCTTGGTGCAGAGTTGAGTTCAACTCCTGGATATCCTTGTGAACTTTCTGTCTTGTTGATCTGTCTAATGTTGACAGTGGGGTGATAAAGTCTCCCATTATTATTGTATGGGAGTCTAAGTCTCTTTGTAAGTCTCTAAGGACATGCTTTATGAATCTGGGTGCTCCTGTATTGGGTGCATATATATTTAGGATCGTTAGCTCTTCCTGATGCATTGATCCCTTTACCATTATGTAATGGCCTTCTTTGTCTCTTTTGATCTTTGATGGCTTAAAGTCTCTTTTTTCAGAGACTAGGATTGCAACCCCTGCTTTTTTTTGTTTTCCATTTGCTTGGTAGATCTTCCTCAATCCCTTTATTTTGAGCCTATGTATGTCTCTGCATGTGAGATGGGTCTCCTGAATACAGCAAACTGATGGGTCTTGACTCTTTATCCAATTTGCCAGTCTGTGTCTTTTAATTGGAGCATTTAGTCTATTTACATTTGAGGTTAATATTGTTATGTGTGAACTTGATCCTGTCATTATGATATTAGCTGATTATTTTGCTCGTTAGTTGATGCAGTTTCTTCCTAGCATCGATGGACTTTACATTTTGGCATGTTTTTTCAATGGCTGGTACCTGTTTTTCCTTTCCACGTTCAGTGTTTCCTTCAGGATATCTTGTAGGGCAGGCCTCGTGGTGACAAAATCTCTAAGCATTTGCTTATCTGTAAAGGTTTTTATTTCTCCTTCACTTGTGAAACTTAGTTTGGCTGGATATGAAATTCTGGGTTTAAAATTCTTTTCTTTAAGGATGTTGAATATTGGCCCCCACTCTCTTCTGGCTCGGAGTGTTTCTGCCAAGAGATCTGCTTTAGTCTGATGGGCTTTCCTTTGTCAGCCCATCAAAGGGCTGACCTTTCTCTCTGGCTGTCCTTAACATTTTTTCCTTCATTTTAACTTTGCTGAATCTGACAATTATGTGTCTTGGAGTTGCTCTTCTCTAGGAGTATCTTTGTGGAGTTCTCTGTATTTCCTGAATTTGAATGTTGGCCTGCCTTACTAGGTTGGGGAAGTTCTCCTGGACGGTATCCTGCAGAGTGTTTTCTAACTTGGTTCCATTTTCCCCGTCACTTTCAGGCACACCAATCAGATGTAGATTTGGTCTTATCACATAATCCCATATTTCTTGGAGGCTTTGTTCATTTCTTTTTACTCTTTTTTCTCTACACTTCTTGCTTCATTTCATTCATTTGATCTTCAATCACTGATACTCTTTCTTCCATTTGATCGAGTCGGTTACTGAAGCTTGTGCATTTGTCACATAGTTCTGGTGTTACGGTTTTCATCTCTATCAGTTCTTTTAATTACTTCTCTACATTGGTTATTCTAGTTAGCCATTCATCAAATCTTTTTTCAAGGCTTTAAGTTTCTTTGCACTGGTTACATAGTTCCTCCTTTAGCTCTGAGAAGTTTGATCGACTGAAGCCTGCTTCTCTCAACTCGTCAAAGTCATTCTCTGTCCAGCTTTGTTCCATTGCTGGCGATGAGCTGCATTTTTTGGAGGGGGAGTTGTGCCCTGATTTTTTGAATTTCCAACTCTTCTGCACTGCTTTTTTCCCCATCTTTGTGGTTTTATCTGACTTTGGTTTGATGATGGTGATGTACTGATGGGGTTTTGGTGTGGGTGTCCATTCTGTTAGTTTTCCTTCTAACAGTCAGGACCCTCAGCTGCAGGTCTGCTGGAGTTTGCTTGAGGTCCACTCCAGACCCTGTTTGCTCGGGTATCAGCAGCAGAGGCTGCAGAACATAGAATACTGCTGAACAGCGAGTGTTGCTGTCTGATTCTTGCTCTGGAAGCTTTGTCTCAGGGGTGTTCCCAGCCGTGTGAGGTGTGAGGTGTCAGTCTGCATCTAGTGGTCAATGACTCCCAGTTAGGCTGCTCAGGGGTCAGGGACCCACTTGAGCAGGCAGTCTGTCTGTTCTCAGATCTCAACCTCAATGCTGGGAGATCCACTGCTCTCTTTAAAGCTGTCAGACAGGACATTTATCTCTGCCGAGGTTTCTGCTGCTTTTTTTTAGCTATGCCCTGTCCCCAAGGTGGAGTCTACAGAGGCAGGTAGGCCTCCTTGAGCTGTGGTGGGCTCCACCCAATCTGAGCTTTCCAGCAGCTTTGTTTACCTACTTAAGCCTCAGCAATGGCGGGCGCCCCTCCCCCAGCCTCGCTGCTGCCTTGCAGTTAGATCTCAGACTGCTGTGCTAGCAATGAGGGAGGCTCCATGGGTGTGGGACCCTCCGGGCCAGGTGTGGGATATAATCTCCTGGTGTGCCATTTGCTAAGACCCTTGGTAAAGCGCAGTATTAGTGTGGGAGTTACGCGATTTTCCAGGTGTTGTGTGACTCAATTTCGTTTGGCTAGGAAAAGGAATTCCCTTCCCTCTTGTGCTTCCCAGGTAAGGCAATGCCTTGCCCTGCTTCAGCTCTCACTGGTCGGTCTGCACCCATGGACCAGCACCAACTGTCCGACACGCCCCAGTGAGATGAACCCAGTACCTCAGTTGAAAAGGCAGAAATCACCCGCCTTCTGTGTTGCTCATGCTGGGAGCTGGAGGCTGGAGCTGTTCCTATTTAGCCATCTTGGGTGCACCCCATATATATATTTCTATACACGCACCATGAAATATTACACAGCCCTAAAATAGAGTGAGATCATGTCCTTTGCAGCAACATAGATGCAGCTGGAGGCCATTATCCCAAGCGAACTAATGCAGGAACAGAAAACCAAATATTGCATATTGCTACTTATAAGTGGGAGCTGAACATTGACTACACATGGACACAAAGAAAGGAACGACAGACACCAGGTCCTACTTGAGGGTTGGGAGTGTGAGGAGGGTGAGGATCAAAAAAATACCTATCGGGTACTATGTTTATTATCTTAGTGATGAAATAGTATGTGCATCAAGGGCCAGTGACAGCCAATTTATCTGCAGAATCAGCCTGCACATGTACCCCTGAAACTAAAATAAAAGTTTTTTTTAAAATGTGGCTCATCCATACACTGGAATATTATTTGGTAATAAAAAAAGAGTGAAGTACGGACACACGCTACAACATGAATAAACTTCTAAAACATTATGCTAAGTTAAAGAAGTTATGAAAGACCTCACGTATGATTCCATTATGTGAAACCTCCAGAATAGGCAAATTCATAGAGGTAGAAAGTTGATTAGTGGTTACCTAAGACTAAGGGATGGGGGTAAATAGCAGGGTAGGGGATGGGTAGTGACTGCTAATGGGTACAAGGTTTATTTTTGTGATGAAGAAAATATTCTAAAATTAGGTTATGGTGATGGTTGCATGACTCTGTTAATACCCTGTCATTGAGTAATACACATGATCTCCAGCTTAGGATGGTTCAACATAAGGTTCGACTTACAATTTTTCAACATAATGATGGTGTAAAAGTGATAAACATTCATTATGCTTCTCAACTTATGGTGGGGTTACATCCTGAAAAATCCAACAATGTATGATACAATTATTAGATGTAACCTTATTGTAAGCTTTATCAAGAGAGACTGCTGTGCTGCATTTGCTGCACTGGCAGTTTATGCAACCTTCCAAGGAAGAGAAAGGCTGTAAGATGGGTCAGGTTCAGAGGAGCTATAGATGCGGCTCATTCACCCAATGCAGGATTTACCCCAAACTACCTCATCCCAAAGGCAGAATGTTGTGGGGGAACCTTGACTCCTGCCTGGCACCCAGACTCTGCAGTAAGTATTTCATTGCCTGACATCCTGTGAGAATGCCCTTCCCAGCACCCCTTGGTAGAACATATGACTGTTCATGTATTTATGACCACCTTCCTCAATAAACTTTAAACCCCACGAAGACAGAATTATGTCCCTTTTACAACTCCCAGACACTCAGTGTGTAGCAGAATGCTATTCCTTTTGTTGAACAAACTGAGTACCTACTATGTGCTAGATACAATAAATAAATGAATTATTGCTGGAGTGGTAATTTTTCAGCAGGAGCTGCAGACATGTAAAACCACACCTTCAATAATAAAATAAGCCAGGAAAGGTGGCTCACCCCTGTAATCTGAATATTTTGGGAAGCTGAAGTGGGAGGATCACTTGAGGCCAGGAGTTTGAGACCACCCTGGACAACATAGCAAGACACCTGTCTCTACAAAAAAAAAATTTTTTTTTAATTAACTGGGTGTGGTGGCATGCACTTGTTGTCCTAGCTACTAGGGAGGTTGAGGCAGGAGGATTGCCTGAGTTCAAGAGATGGAGGCAGCAGTGATCTATAATCACACCACTGCACTTCAGCCTGGGTAACAGAATGAGACCTTGTCTCTTAAAAAATAAAAATAAAATTTTTAAAAAAGAAAATATTTCTTTTTTCACCATCAGTTAGGTTCATGGCTGAGATCCCTATAAAAAAAAGAGATTAGGAAGAGAAAAGTAAACAAATTTACTTAATGTAAGTTTTACATGACATGAGAGCGTTCAGAAATGAAGACCCAAAGAAATAGGAAAATTTGTGAATGAAAAGTAGAGAGTTGTGCAGAAGTATGATCAGACAAAGAGGATATGATTTCACAGTAATAAACTTAGGGGAACTTATCAAAACCTGTTTAAGTTGTTCTCTGTGTCCCTGTGTCTTCAGAGATAGGGACATTCCTTTTCTTGGATTATGGATTGAGTACCCCTTATCCAAAATGCTTGGGACTAGAAGTGTTTCGGATTTCTAATTTTTTAAAATTTTGGATTATTTGCATATACAAAATGAGATATATTTGGGATGGGACCTAAGTCTAAACATGAAATTCATTTATGTTTTATATATTATTTAGACATACATCCTGAAGGTAATTTTGTATTGTATTTTAAATAATTTTGTGACTGAAACAAAGTTTTGACTGTATTTTGACTGCAACCCATCACATGAGCAGATCAGGTGTGGAATTCTCTACTTGTGGTGTCATGTAAGATCTCAAAAAGTTTTTAATTTGGGAGCAGATTTTGTTTTTTTTGGTGAGAAATATTAAACCTGCATTGGGAGAGAATCCCTTTCATGAGAGTCTTATAACCTACTTTAGAGAAAAGTCAGAGAATTCTTTATGGTCCACTTCAGGAGAGAAGGACTAAAGAAGGTCAGAAAGACCTTCCCGCTTCTGCTGTTTTCTTATATGCCAAGGTACCTTAATTTGAATTAGCATGTCCTGAACCCTATGAAAGCTGCTGTAAAGAAAAAGTAAAGAGGTGAGTTAACATTTAAAACTTTCTACGAGCCACATGGTGTCCCAGGCATTGCCACACATGAGATTGCATCAATCACCAAGATTTTATGTTTTTGTTATTCCTGTTTAAACATTTTAAAAAGCTCAGAGAGGTTAAATTTGCTGAATGTTCCACAACTCTAAATGAAGCTGTAGTTCCAAACTCAAGAGTTATCTGATTTCAATTTTCTTCTCCTTAGGCCATACTAAAAAGAATACCAATCATTTATTTTTTTCTTAAAATTGATATAGTTCTCACCTATCTCACTTGCTTATAACTAGAGTTACAAGAAAACTTTCAGAAACTTTCTCTGCTTTTGGATTACATTTTAATTAGGACTATCTAAAAAAGCAGTGTCCTATTTGTCCACAAATAGATGTACACAGGCCCTGGAAATATCTCTGATTGTCCTCTCTAGACTCCTAGATACTTAGTGATAGTTACCTTTGTCACTATCATTTGAACAAAAGCAGGGTGATGTAAATGTACCCAAAAGTAGAAAAAATAAACTGAATAGTGTGCTCTCTTCTAATATGCATTTCCAGAACAGACTCTAGCAAAGGGTCACTCATCTGGAATACTTGATTTTTTAAATGTATAATAAATTGAAAGAATTCTAAAACAAGACATGAAAAACATCAGTTTTAGGTTTCGTTTTTGTGTTTGTTTTGCTACTAGCCTAAGAAAAGAAAAGAAAAAGACATATCAGAGGTTGGTTGGCTGAAGGATAAAAAGATACAGAAATATGATCAAAATATAGAAAGTTATTTCTTGAAAAAGAGACTGGAACAAAGGGCACCATGATGCCAACATTATGGTCTAAAGATGGGATTTACAAATAGATTTTAGAATTCTACTGTTTTCTGTAACTTTAACATTTTCTATAGCAATCACGCTCCCTTTTGGTAATAAAGAAAAATATATGTATTTTAAGAGGGAGAACAAAGAATTAGAAATTCATTTTGACTTGTTACTTTACTTTCTTTTCCTTACATCATATACAAGTTTATAATTGGTTTAGTACACATAAATCAAGCACTGCTTTATGCACATCAGCAAAGGTGATGCTAGAGGGGTGATGCTTTGTTGAACTTTGTTCAACAAAGTTGAACATAACAGAAGCAAAATAAAATAGAGTAGGGAGGTCAATTTCAAACAAACAATTAACAACAAAAAAATTAACTTTGTAAGTACCACAGGTTAAGATTTATAAAATCCCTTCAGGAAAACAAATATGAAAGTGTTTAGAAACTGCTTAATTTTGTACTTGAAAGTGCTTAATAACTCAGATACTGTGCTAATCGTTTAAATTATCTTAGCCATCTGAGAAATAATGTGATTTTATTAATATTAAAATAACACTAACAAAGAATGTAAAAGGAACGTCCCTGAGCAGTAAACAGTGTACTATGCTTAGTAAATACTTTTGAATACATAAACAAAATAAATTCAGGAAAAAAGAGATGATAAAAGCTCTTAACATTTATTTTTTATAAAGTACCCAGTAAGTAAATTTAGAGCCAAAGATTAGTAAAAGACGATAATAAATAAGTGAAAATAAAGAGAACATTTAAGCTGTAAAGCATAAGATTATTCTCTAATCCTCTTACTATTTTCAGACTTTTCTTAAATGCCAATCTTTTAAAATTAAATAACCCTGCTGTGTGGCAGGTTTTAATTTTTTAGCATATAGTTTGCAAGACAGAAAACCAACTTAGGAGTTAATTTTCTTAGGGAAAAGATTAAAAAGGAGAAATTCAAACTATTTTACCTAATGTTCTTATAGACAAGTTAGTTTGTTGTCTTAAACATTCTGAAAGCTAATTCAGAATTTAGTATTTTGGTAGCAAATTGTCTTCTCCATGTGGTGAGGAATAGAAAAATTTAGTAATTGATTAATAGGTTGCAAACAGATATAATCTTTAAAAAGTATTTAGTTTCCATTATCTTCTGTAAAGTACTAGGTTTCAGGATTATGCTTTACCACAGATTAAATAGTTTATCTTTTGGGTGCCCTAGGCAGTCATCCAGTCTAGTAAATGCCTAATGGAAGTCATAACAATAAAGCTAGATAGAGGGTTTCTGTTGTTATTTTACTTTCAGCACCACTAGGTTATAGTGCAGTGGGGGGTGTGAATTCCTGCCTGATGCTTTCAAAATATTCCCATATGTTTCATAGAGTGACTTTGTGCTGACACAACAGTGTTACAAATACCTCAAGAAAACTCATTCGAAAAGGTTATGGTATGATCACATATTTGAGATAAATATAAAATAATTGTTCTCTTCTTTCAATGAGATAAAAACAAAACACATACAGGATGAAACGAAGGGTGCTCTGTGCTGAGGTTATTACATTGCCTCCCATTAAGGTCAGATGTGTCTCTCAGCCATTCACTTCTGCCTTGCCAGTGCCTGGCACTTGGCAGGTACTCACTAAATGTTGGCTGTTGAATTAACTGAAAAGAGAACAATGAAGAAGCGATTGCAAAAATGAAGCACACATCCCCTTGCCACAACTTTTCCAATGTTTTTATTGTGGTAGAATACACATAACATAAAAGTTACCATCTTAGCCATTTCTAAATGACAGTTGAGTGGTATTAAATGCATTTATAATGTTGTACAACCATCACCACCATCTATCTCCAGAATTCTTTACATCTCGTAAAACTGAAACTTCAGACCCATTAAACAATAAGTCCCCACTCTCTCTTCCCCCAGCCCCTGGCAACCAACATTCTACTTTCTGTCTCTATGATTTTGACCGCTCTAAGTTCCTCATACAGAATCTGTCTTTTTGTGATTGGCTTATTTCACGTAGCATAATGTCCTCAAGATTAATTTATGTTGTAGTATATTCCAGAATTTCCTTTCTTTTTAAGGCTGAGTTATATCCCATTGTATGTATATACCGCATTGTGCTTATCCATTTATCCATCAATAGACATTTTAGCTACTGTGAATAATGTTGCTGTGAACGTGGGTTGAACAAATACCTCTTTAAGACTGTGCTTTCAATTATTTTGAGCAAATACTCAGACGTGGAATTGCTGGATCATATCATATAATTCTATTTTTTATTTTTTGAGAAGTTGCCAGTTTTCCACAGAGGCTTTACCATTTACGTTCCCACCAACGGTGCACAAGGGTTCCAATTTCTCCACATCTTCACCAACACTCTTTGTCTCCTGTGGTTTTGGATAGTAGCCATCCTAATGGGTATGAGGTGGTATCTCATTGTAGTTTTGATTCGCATTTTCCTAATGATTAGTGAAGTCAAGCATCTTTTTGTGTGCTTATTAGCCATTTGTATATCTACTTTGGAGAAATGTTTAATCCAGTCATTTTTCCATTTTTGCACTGGGATGTTTTTGTGTTGTTGACCTTTTAGAGTTCTCTGTATTCTAGGTATGAATCCCTTATATAATATATGATTCGCAAATATGTTCTCCCATTTTGTGGGTTGTCTTTTTACTCTGTTGATAGTGTCTATCCATTAAAAAATTTCATAATCTAATTTTAACTGTTTCAAGGTTTTAGAAATAGATGAAGACATATGTAGCATATTTTTAGCTGTATAATGTCTACTCTAGAATTACCAAAGAAATGTTTAAATTACCTTGAGTAACATAATTATGTTGCCTCAGGTTAAAAGGCCTCTGGAATTGATGATGAAAATTTTTATCTTGGTAACAAGTAGAGCATCACATAAGACGATCAATGGTAATATGTTGAAAGAAGAAAGAAAGGCAAAAAATAAAGGGAGATGAGAAGGAAGAAAGGCAAAACGAGGAAGAAAGGATCAAATGATACAATGTATGAATTTACCAGAGGACACAGAAAACTGTAATGCTTTGTAATACCTACCTTTGCCATGTAGAACAAAAGGTACTGACAATCACTGGAAAATATTTATTTCTAATGGAATAAAGGAGTCTTCTTTTAAAACAAAATGAGGTACTGGCCCCCTCGGCATACCAGTGTTACACACTGATAATTTTCTGTTTAAAAAAATCAATGTCAAAATGTCATTGGCTGGGCATGGTGGCTCACGCCTATAATCCCAGCACTTTAGGAGGCTGAGGTGGGAGGATCACCTGAGGTCAGGAGTTCAAGACCAGCCTGACAGACATGGAGAAACCCAGCCTCTACTAAAAATACAAAATTAGGAGGGTATGGTGGCGCATGCCTTTAATTCCAGCTACTCCGGAGACTGAGGCAGGAGAATCACTTCAACCCGGGATGCAGAGGTTGTGGTGGGCCAAGATCACACCGTTGCACTCCAGCCTGGGCAGCAAGAGCGGAACTCCATCTCAAAAAAAAAGTCATCAAAGTAGTATTTTACTCCAAACAGCTAAAGAGTCACAAGGAATGCTATTGTTCGTGGTTAGGTAACATCTAATGACCACTTTTACAATCTTATGATATCAATAATTATTTCCCCTTTATAGGAACTTTACAACTCACTATGCTTATGAATATCTCTCTTTGTTTAAAACAACCTAGATTAGAAAATGTAAAAACAAACATGACAACATGGTGAAACCCCATATTTACAAACAAATACAAAAATTAGCCAGGTGTGGGGGCATGTGCCTGTAGTCCTAGCTACTTGGGAGGCTAAGTTGGGAGGACTGCTTGAGCCTGGGAGGTCGAGGCTGCCATGAGCTGTGATTGTACCACTGTACTCCAGCCTGGGCAACACAGCAAGACCCAGTCTCCAAAAAAAAAAAAAGAGGAAAAAAAAACCACCTTTGATTTTCTTTTCAACATTGAAATTAATTTTTTTAAAGGGAGAAAGATTCTAATATGGCAAGTTTCTTATCAGTATGAATCATTTTCAACAGAAGAAATTTTTATTAGAAAATAATGAATTTTATCAAAACGTGGATTAGTCTTAATAGTACTGGTCCGTGGCCTGGGGGTTGGGGTCCCCTATCCTATCCTATAAAAATCAGGTGCTTTTATAGGCTGTATGTATTACATATATGTTATTACCTCTCTCAATATACTGTACTTAAAAAGGTTTTATATGTAATACATATTGAGTGATCTATGAATCATTTGGGAATTTGTTAATGTTCTGTATCTGTGCTGTACAAATGCAGGTCATTATATAGTAGGTCTGGAGTGGAGCCTGCGATTCTGCACTTCTAACATAAGCCCAAGTGACATCAATGTTGCTGATACCACTGCACATTCAGTGGAAAGCTTCTCCAGGGCTGGTCTGCCAATGCAAGAAGAGGGGCTTTTTTTGGGATAGACCACAAGCAGAATAACAATACTTTCTCAGGAAGAAAACGACTCAGTCAAAATAATGATAAATAACTGTACAGAATGGAAGGCCAGGCCCACTGTCCTCTTGTCTATGTGTTTCCTTGACCATCTAAAAACATAGGAGGGAGAGGATGGAGTGTTAGAGGAATAGATGCAAATGAAAAACTACTCCTCTTTTCACATCTCTACAACAGCACCTACCACCTACATAAAACAGTACGCTGACGTTAATTTTCAATAAAGCAATGGGAGTATTTCCTACTGTTTGAATTTCTGTCTTTTCCTATTTACCTTACATGTGTCTTTTTCTCCTTTTTCCTCTTGAGACCCATTAGTTATCATGGAAACAATGACTCTGGTGAGAATGAGGAATAAAGACGTAAGTATTTTCAGCTGAGGCAAAGTGCCACAAATTGCATGCAATTCTCAGAGCTAGGTTTACACCACAGTTGGAAAGCAGCAAAATTAAATCAGAAATTAGACAGCTGAATTATTCTGGATTCAACTCTAGAAGGCAGACTGCTAGTCTCTGCAGGAGAACATACGAATCTGAACTGCAGAGAATGATTAGGCAATGAACAGCACACTGGGAGAAAATGCATTTGTAGGAGGAAAGGATAAATAAAATTTCTCTGTCCCTTTCCTACAAATTTTAAATAGCCCTTTGTTGTGGGGTGTTGGAATTATTGCATTGAAAAGACCATTAGTAAGAACTTATAAAAATAGCATGGTTCCCAATATTTAGGGAACAGCCTCTGGTTAGGAAAAAATTTTTAAAAAGACATCCACATTATATAAGAATTCCATTTACACACGTGGGCAAGGTGAAGCCTATGAGGTTGTCCAGTGAAAATCTGAACCTGATTTGTCAAGTCATGAAGACAAATGATGATCAAACAGAGCACTTTAAAATGAACTGCCATAAACAAGAAGAGTGCAGCTTACTGCTGCTATTAACTATAATTGAGTTTGGGAAGGAAACAGAAGCCGGATGCAATATAGGTAATTAAAGAACAAGCTTTTGTTAACACTGGCAATCAAGGGGTTGCGATTTTAGAGACGTTGAATGTATTATGGTGCCCTGAAACTCGTCTATTTTTAAATAGGTAGTGTATTTCTCTCTCCTGCAACACTAAAGTATAATCCTAGCTAACAGACAGGTCGTTTTCTATTCAAACTATTTACTATCCATTTAGGGCAAAGATGAGTCTTTTCAAAATTCAGAATTACCATGGAAACCATATTCTGAATCCCTGAGGAATGGGGAACAATTGGTTATGAAATTGTGATGGCTAAATTATAAGTCCCTAAATAGTGCATTATTGTAACTACTACCTCAATACTAAGCATATGGGTTTTTATTTTGTTTCCTTTTAAAATGAATTCATTGTTCTTTACAAGATGCCTATAACATTTTGATTAGGTAACTTAAAGCAAATATGGTATTTCAAAATATGATAGCTGAGATTCAAAATTAAAATCATAATGAATATAAAAGAATGATTACAATTGTCATACCAGATGTTCAACATTTCTGGAGAAATAACATAGACTTAGCTTTCTAAAAATGTTCAGAGGTAAAACATGAAAATAATACTAGGAGATCCAATAAGTAGGACCTGTTTAGAAAGTTTTGAATCATGCTATTTTGAAAGAAAACTTGAATCTCAAAGCAGTAGCTCTTCAGATAAAAAATTAGAGTAAACAGCACATTTATTTCCAGATTAGGTACAAAGGTAGAATTATAAAGCTTTGTGATATCCATCTTTTTCCTCCTACTGTATATGTAACTCTGCTACTCGGCTAACTAAAATGAACTATTGACTCAGAATGTTCATACCTACCATCTGGCAGAAAGGATACAACTCTACGTAAGGGTTGTGCTGTGTACCACATTCTTAATCAGGGGAGCTTGATTACTGTTAACACTAGCTTTAGACTGAGATTATATATCGGTTTCTAGACTAGGTCCACTTAAATAAATCTCAATCTCTATCTTAAATTCACTCCAGATCCAGGATTCAGATCCTTCCTATCCCACAAAGTAAATTCTTGACAAAGTATCTTGTATATTTCTAGTCCCATCTAGGATTAGAGCTCTCCTGCTTTGATCTTGCCAGAGCCCTCTGGACTAAGCCCCTGGCCCCTAAAGCTTCTTTCTTGCCAGGTTTGTCTGATTTTGCCATCTTGCCATGTGACTATTGCCACTGTCATTATCCTCAGGCATCATACCTAGCTTACCATATGGCAAATTTGTCCAATCATACCTCCAAGCATTGTTTTTGATGCGACCTTTTGAGACCTTTAGACCTTTTGAGATCACTTTGCCTGACCTAGGGGATCTACATCATCCCTAGGTTCCAGTTCTCCATAATCAGTGCTACTCAAAATAACTTTCTGGAATGATGGAAATGTTCTATATCTGTGCTGCTCAATTTGGTAGCCACTATCAACTGGTGCCTCTCAGGTACATAAAATGTGGCTAATGCGACTAAAGGAATTAAATTTTTAATTTAAAAATTTTTGATTAATGGGATATTATTTTGGATAGCACAGATCTAGATCCTCCCTAACCTCTTGGTAGCTTAGAAATGTAAATCACAATATAAATTTAAATAGGAATAGTTATGGAGTCTAGATGAAGAGTATGTACATACACCTGCAAAGAGAAGAAAACCATGCATATTATTATTTTACTTCTGCCTTCATTTTATTTTCATTGTATGACACTAACCAGCTTACACAAGTGCCCAAACTATTAACAACAGCATTGATAACACATTCAAGATGATATGTCAATAAAAATGATATTTAGATGCTAGTTTTTATGTTTTTTTTACATTATTGAATACAAATAAGATAAATTTCTATCAAGAGCAACATAGTAATACGTTTTGTTTTTTTTTAATCAATTGCTTAACAGAAGATGTAAGTTATGTAGCTTGAAAAACACAATTTATATAAATAATACAGAAATTTTTAGTTGTTCCTTGAGCTACACATAAATCCTTGTGGCACAGCCACTAGACAGTGTTTCTCAATACAACAGGATGATATTAGAAGCCAAGGGACAAAATTAGTAACCAGGGCTCCCAGATGAGTACCAAAAAAAGGCTGATTAACCACATTCTAAGTACACAAAGCTATGCTGTTGAAACTATCTTCCCAAAGAGCTTGCTGAGAGACATATACTGTGGAGGATCAAGTACTAACTCAATTTTCATCTCACTATACAATAACCACCACCACAACTGGGAGAAATGAAGGTGCCTTTGAGAGGAAGCCATTTTGAGGGAAGAAAGAAAATAGTTCCTTCTTCTCACCTTCTTGTGGGACCCTATCCCAAGTCAAATGAAAAAGATTCCAAAAAACTGGTTGTAAATAATCAGGGCTTCTTCAAGAAGGGGGAAAAAAAAAAGAAAAGAAAAGTTTTGTTATTTTTTTTGTTTGTTTGTTTCTAGTTGGCCATTTATTAGCCACTATGCTTACTGATCTGCCTCTGTGCTACTGGAATGGAGAAAAAAAATAGTAGGGAATGATTCCTAATGGCATGGTACAGAACCGTCAGGTGGAACAGGGAGGACTGCCCTCATGTCACTAGTTTCCATGAAATCAAGGAGGATACACTGCAGAGGTGGGAGGGTGTCAACCTTATTTATAATCAGAGAAGTACATATTGAAACAGCTGAAATATTGTTGTGCTCATCAAATTTTCAAAAAGTAAACTGATTAATAGCATTGAATAAACAAGAACTAAAACCCAGTTGACTCAATACATCTTTATCACCACAACAAATAATTCTTCTGTTCTTCAACATTGTGATGTAGCTGTGAACAATGCTAATAATATACACACTTCTATCATATCAGCTAGGACATATCACTACTCTTATTTGTTTATTTGTCCAGCCTCTTCCAACTAGGCTGTAAGCCAGTTGAGTGAAGGAAGTACACTGAATATATCATAGAACCAAGAGCCTTTATTCATGCTTGGCTCATAATTGAGGTCTATTAATAATAATAATAATAATAATAATAATAATAATGTTCAATTAATGGAGCTTAGTTTTCACTAACAGAAGTGTAATAATCTGATAAAGGGAGATTCCTGTTCTTATCTCTCTTGCATGGGTCAGGCCACATCTGAAATTATATACTCAAGTCTATGCGTTACACTTTTTGTGGAATTTTTATCAGGAGAAATATCAAAAAGTCTCCTAGGATTAGCATGGACTACTTATCACAAAACAGTTGGCAATGCTTATTTTCAAGAGGGACAAAAATGCAGACAGCCATGATAGCTGTCTATAATTGTTAGCAAGAATGCCAGTGGGAAGACAGATGAGATTTGTCCCTGTAACTTTGGAAGGTAGAACTAAGAGAAAAGAATGTAAATCTCAACAGAGAATTTTCATTCAATTTAATAACACATTGTCTTAACATGTTCAGGCTGTGACAAATACCTTGGATTGGCTAATTTAAAAACAACGAAATTTACTTCCCATAATTTATTGTTCTGGAAGCTGGGAAGTCCAAGATCAAGGTTCCAGCAGATTCAGTGTCTGGTGAAGGTCTGTTCCTCAGAAATAAAACCTTCTTGCTGCATCCACACAAGACAGAAAGGACAAAAAGCCTCCCTCCAGCTTCTTTTCTAAGGGCACTAATCCCATTCATGAATCCAGGGTCCTCATGACCTAATTACTTTCTAAAGGCACTCCTCTTAATACCATAACATTGGAGGTTAGGTTTGCATATACGAATTTCTTTTGGGGGGGGCACATATATTCAGACCATAGCACATATTTAATAATTAGTAATGTCTGAAAGTGAAAATATTCTGTAAGAGGCAATAGTGTGCTATTACTCAATATGTGGACAGGCAACACCTTTTCAGGCAACCACTTTTCAGGAATATTCACTAGAAGAATAGATGCCTACAAAAATCTCTTCCAAAGCTGAGATGCTATAATCTTAGATTTGGGAGAATATTTCAAATCGATTAAGTTAAGAGTGTTGGGAACTACATTATTAGAAGAGGGAGAAAAGGCATAATGAGAATCCTTAATTCATTTGTTTATTCATAATCATAACAAATATGTATTGAGTGTATACTATACCCCAGGCACTGTTCTCAGTTTTAGGGATGCATCCATGTACAAAATTGGCAAAAATCACTGTTGTGAAATGCAGACAATAAATAACATGATAAGTAAGTAAACTGCTTGTATGTTTTTTAGCTAGGACTTCAGTTGCAAACATGACATACTTAATAAAAGTTTAATGAAAATACCTCTTTTAAAAGGTAAGGACAAGATCTAGGAAAACCAACCAAGGCTCACGCAGAATTCCCAGACTAGAAATTTCAAGGTGTTGTTATACCAGTAGGCTGGATGGAACAAGTGAAGAGCATAGTTACCAGAATCCAGAAAAGGCAGTCTGATAGGAGCTGTGGGTTTTAGTAGAGCAATGCAGCTAATTGGTAGAGACAGACACAGTAGGAGGTTGCTGGAGAAATAAATATTCCAACTTCATTGCTCTTCTGCCTTCAGATCTAGTGTTGCTGCCTCCCATTGGCTATACTTAACTGGAACCCAAAGGACTAGGGAGCCTCTTCATGCTGTTTATACATTTTATCAATGCAGGGCACAGAGTAGGGTGAATGGCTCTGAAGGGGCAAATGAAAAATATCTGTTATTGCATATTAGAAAGCAGTAACTATGGAAGATTGCTAGGGGGAAGTTACAAGATGGCTGAATAGGAACAGCTCCAGTCTGCAGCTCCCAGCGTGAGTGATGCAGAAGACTGGTAATTTCTGTATTTCCAACTGAGGTACCAGGTTCATCTCACTGGGGCTTGTCAGACAGTGGGTGCAGCCCATGGAGCAGGGTGGGGCATCACCTCACCTGGGAAGCACAAGGGGTCAGGGAGTTCCCTTTCCTAGGAAAGGGAAGCTGTGACCGACAGTACCTGGAAAATCGGGACATTCCCACCCTAATACTATGCTTTTCCAATGGCCTTAGCAAATGGCACACCAGAAGATTATATCCCGTACCTGGCTCGGAGGGGCCCACACC